>NC_135354.1:12420316-12708425 GCF_023851605.1 Tamandua tetradactyla
TCTAGTGTGTTCTTTACACTTACAGCACATCTCAGTTGAGACTGGCTACATTTCTAGTACTCAGTAGACACGTGGGCAGACTCCTAATTTGCTTACCATGGTTATAGAACATTTGAAAAAATGCAGAAAGTAGATTTAAAAACACATATAAACTTATGCTAACTGGAAACAAGCAGTGTCAATATTTTAATATCCTGCTTGCTTTTTTTTTTTCCTGTGCATACTTTTTTTTTTTGATTGGTGATGATGTTTTACGTGGTTAGGATTGAACTCTGGCTCCATGTTTGCATTCTGCTACATGGTAGATTCTGAGACACAGTTGGTTTGCAGGCCACTGGCTTAATTGAGGAAAAAGGGCTGGCATAGAGATGTCAACAGGTCTGGGTCTTTTTCCAGTTTTGTCATAGTATAGTTACTTAGCCCTCTGGAAATCAGTTAGACTATAGGAAGGAGTTGAAATAAATAATTTTTGATTCATTTTAAGGTTAGCACTTTGAACGTGTAAATCAGTTTTAATAATAAAGTCCAATAAAAGAGCTTTCTGCCATACTATTGCGAGACTGGAAGAGACTCTGATTTTTATTCTGACAAACTACACTCTTTGCTTTCCCCCAGAATTATATTATGAAAAATTTCAAGTCTACAGATAATGTTGAAAAAAGTTTGTAGTAAACACTGTGTTTTACTACAAACCACCTTCATTCCACCATTAAATTTTTATCATACGCACTTTTTCACATATTTGTCCATGTGTCAATCCGTTTTAATTTTTTGGTGCATTTCAAAGTAAAATGCAGTTGTCCCTACACTTACCCCTAAGTATATTCTTTTTCACAGAGGTCTGACCTCTTGCACATCTGACTGTTCAAATTCCTAATTTGCTGTTTTTTTGTTTGTTTGTTTGTTTGTTTTTGTGATAGCTGAGAAGCTTCAGCTTATTGATGATCAGTTTGCAGATGCTTATCCTCAGCATGCTAAGTTAGAATGTTTAGAAGGAAAGTTAAATGAATATAAGAGGGAAATAGAAGAGCAGCTTCGGTCAGAAATGGCTCAGAAGGTAAACTCTGTCTTATCGCTTTTTTAAACAAGAGAGATGCTTTTACTTGTCTCTTAATTTCTTAATCTTAAGGACATGGGAAAGTATCTAGAACATTTAGTAGTGAATAGGCTACCATACTGTTGTGCACGTTACTTTTATTTCCAGTCAGTCGTTTTTTCCTTGCCTTTGAATGAATGCTGAAAATACAGTGAATGAGATAAAACAAGATGAATTCAACTAGATGTAATATGCTTGGAAAAAGCTTTACTATTAAAAGCAATCATGGAGAGAGAATTTGTTCTTCTTCCTTTGGTATAGTCATTGGTATTTACAGTGATTTTTTTTTTATCATTTGGCAGTTGAAGTATTTTAAAAATACTGAAATAGAAAAAATTAGAATGGAAGACTTTTAAAAAAAGGTCTGAAAAGAAATTAGCTGAATTCCGCAATGAATTTGAGTGAGCTTGCAAAGCAAAATTGGAAGCCCTTAATTACAGGGAAAAGAATACCCTTAAGAGACTTCAAGAGCACCAGGAGGTAATATTTTTAAATGATTTAATGGGTGTATATTTCCTGTAGCTGTTCATATACTGGCTCAGGATACATGGTGAGAGATGGAATAACTGATGGAACAAGGTGCTAGGGGAGCAATACAGACTGTGGTCACTAATGCAAATAGAAGCATCAGCCTTTGGTAAAGGATATGCAGGCTTCCTTCCTCTGAAACTGATGAAGAGTAAAGAACTGTGTACATGAATGCCAGTGCCATGAGTTCGAGAGATTCATACCCCACAAGCTCGATATTCTTAGGCAGATTTGAGAGTTTGGCAGAGGGTTTCAGGAAAGGGGTTCAGAGGTGTAGAGTACCTGCTGTGGGTGAGGAGAGAGTCCCCTCTCTTAGCACAGAGGACTGATCCTGCTGTTTTGAAGGCCCACCTGGAGTGGAAATAGACCAAACTAAGTGCTTTTGGGGGGAGTTTTCTGTTACAGCTCTCAGAAGACACTTGGCAGGTTTGTAAGACCTGTGAGAGTAGAAAGAGAGAGGTGGCTTGGGGAGTGGAACTTCATTCAACTTAATTCATTTTAATTGAAAAACCAGCCTGTTTAATTGAAGACACAGCAGTACAGCTGGATGGGGAAGGGAGCCAGAGGAGAGGGTGAGTGGCCATTAGGCTAGAGAAAAGGGAAGGGATATGTGACGATCATAAAGATACCAAAGAATAGTCTGGACAGACTGACAGGTGGAGGAATTAAGGACTGACCGAGAGTAGAGAGTGGCAGGCTGAGGGTTCAGGTGCCACTGAATGCAGTGTGCTACCATTGGAGGAAGCTGCAGAGGTGGAGCAAGGGCAGAGGTCCCTGAAGGAGCAGAATCTCTGGCTGTGTAGGTCATCTCGTCATCTGGAAAAGTGACTGGACAGAAGATGGAGAGGTTGAGGACTGGTGGTGTGAGGGTGGAAGTATGAGGGTCAGCGAAGGGAGTGCCTTTGCTCCTTTAGGGAAAACTTGTTGCTTTCCTGAGGGCCATGTCTTGGACCACGCTGAAGTTTGGGCACGTACCCAGTGTAATCCAAAGTGACTGTTATCAGGAGATGTTGACAGTAGGAGGTCTTTCCCTGAGTGTCTCTCCTTGCTTGGGTCTGCTCAATAAGACCTACTTATATAATGATAACTGCATCCTCTCTGCACTGTTCTGTGCTCTTTTTGGCATTTGGGCTCATTTTAGCTATAAATATAAATGAAACACAGGTCTCTCAGATTATTGGTTTTGTTTATAGTAGCAGGTTGATCTTCAAGATGAGATGGACTCAGCTCTACCAGTTTACAAACCAGAAAACCCCATATAGTTAAGTGGTTATCTAAAGGTTTTGAAGAAGAGCTCCTTAGATAATTGTCGTTACCATAAAAAGCATCAGGCCTTTATTTCTGCTCACAAGTATGCTCCCCACCCCCTCTCCTTCAAGACAGGACCTCCTCAGAGATGCCTTCTCCTATTCCCACTGACTGGCCTGTTGGACCTCACTCCTGCTGTGTAGTCTTTTTTATTTGTTTCTAAGTTATCACATCGTAGTGTAGTTGTTTCTCTCCCCCTGACTAAATTATGAGATCCTTGAGGATGGGGACCTACTGTCCACCTTTTCCGATCCAGCTCCCAGAACACTGTTTGACCTGTGGTAGGTATTCAGTAAATCCTTGCTCAGTGAAGACACATGCATAGGAAAGTATGGCACATTCATTCAGGAGTTCATATGAGCTTGCTGATCCTGAATCAGAATGACCTGCAAATTGAAACATTCAACCAACAATAGGACCATAGGGACACTATCCTTTCAGAGTTTGATTGCCAAATGCATATTTCGTTTAAATTTTTTCTTGCTGAAGAACTTATTAGATGTTAAGTACATGTCTGAGACATGCTAATTAACTAAATAAAATAATTAGACAAGGGGTGTTAGGGATCTAGGGTGATGCGGTGTAACAGTCATTGGGTACAGGGGTGAATTTTTATGAAAACAGGATAGGTAAAAGAATACCTCCAATTGGAACCTTCTAAAAGTGAAGCTGGTATCCTAAATGTCTGTTCTTTAGGAAGTAGTGTATTATTTCAAATCTTTTTTAATTTCTTTATCTTTCTTCCTAAAAATTAATGCTCGCCTATATAGATTAAAGCAAAAGAAATTTATGCCCAGCGGCAGATACTCCTGAAAGATATAGATTTGCTAAGAACCAGAGAAGCAGATCTGAAGCAAAGAATTGAAGCTTTTGAATTGTAAGTAGTGCTTATTTGTTTTGGATGTTCAGAATGAGTGAAATTAAAATGAGGAATTGCTAAATATATGCCTAAATATTCTAATGTTAATTATTAAGCAGAGTTCTTGGTTGTAAAGAGTGAGGTCATCTTTTTGTTGTTGTTTTTTTTTACATGGGCAGGCCCCGGGAATCGAACCCGGGTCCTCGGGCATGGCAGGCAAGCACTCTTACCTGCTGAGCCACCGTGGCCCGCCCGGTGATCTGGTTTTAAAAGGTAACATGTTAAGAGAAAGACTGGGGTTTTGCTATTAAAGTGCCAGATCTTAAGGTGAAAAGCAGAATGAGAAGGCAGCATCAGGCTGCATTTAGTGAGATAAAAGTAATAGTTGGAGGAAGCTAGTAATGCTTAAACCTACCATGTTTCACAGGTACAGGCAGTTATTCAGTTTAAATAGTCATCCATGTTCACAGTAACTGCATTCCGAATGTCTTTTAGACCTGCTATATCCACCTGTTCTGTTGTCAAAAAGGGAGATTTGTTACCTCTGCCTTGATTGGTAGTGGGTATAACTGTTTGCTGTGGTGTGTATTACTTTTTCTTAAGTGCTCACGAATGTTCCTCCTCCTTTACAGGCTCAATGAAAAGCCTGTATGGTTTTTGAAGTAAACCTTTCTTCTCATTTAGAATCTACTTAATTGATACCCATTTCAATCCAGGAATCTTATTTCATTAAATGGTTTGTTTTCATCGTCATTCATTTTTCTCAACTGTATAGGTTCTCATCTGTATTGGTTTGGATCCTTCTCCCTTTCTCCCTTATTCTCTTTTTGGGCATACTTAAGAGATAAATTGATCAAAAGAAAGAGAAAAAGGCATTACATGGTTCATGATTAGTTAATCACTTTACCTTCAACTTCCCATATTTCTCCCTTCCAAGCAGCTAAGTGGAGTAAATGCAGTTGATTGCTTTGTTACTTTATAGATTTGCCAGCAGAAGGAGCTAATGCATAGAGAATTTATCCTTTTCTTGGAATAATCCCTGTTCTGTAGTACTTGCTATTAAAGTATTAGATCTTAAGGTGAAAAGCAGAATGAGAAGGCAACAGCAGGCTGCATTTAGTGAGATAAAAGTAATAGTTGGAAGAAGCTAGTAATCAGTAACCTGATTCCCCTGCCCTGAAATTGGTTTGATGGTAGATTTAAATCTTACTATGAAGAACATTTCATTTATTGGTATTTGAAGGCTTACCTGATCCATCTATCTTTTGTTCTCTCTTATTCAATTCTTTTCAATATTCAGTCAGATTTTTTTTAAACCATTGTATACTCCCCCACCCCCTGTACCTCTAATCTGCTGTCTCTGCAAATTTGATATTCTAGTCATCTTTTATAAGTGACATTGTACATTTTTTGTTCTTATGTGTCTTGCTCATTTCACAGAGCATTATGTATAATGCTTTCAAGATTCTTCCGTGTTGCAGTAGGTCTCAGAACTTCATTTTTTCTCATGGCCAAATGTTCCATTGTGTATGTGAAACCACATTTCGTTTATGCATTCATTTGTCGATGGACATTTGGGTTATTTCCTGCTTTTGGCTATTGTGAATAATGCTGCTGTGAACATTGGGGCACGAGTATCTGTTTGTGACCCTGTTCACACCCTTTGGATATATATGTAGAAGTGGGATCAGTTGATTTTTAAAGAGAAAGAGGAAACTTCTAACTTTAATGTCTGTAGGTTAATCAGTGAAATTCCACAATTAGAAACAATTATGTAAGTATACTAGCTTAAATTTTCTTTGTAGCTTTTTGTAACTAATGTCATCCTTTCACTTCCAAGTGATTGTGGCCATTTACCACCTGTGATACTTTTTAAGTTATTTTCTGTAGCAAATCACTTTGACCTTGACTTGTTCACACTCCCCCAGCCAGGTGGCCCCAGCCTGGTGCTGCCGTCCAGGCCATCTGCCAGTCCAGGGCCCAGTCACTGGGTCAGCAGGTCAACTAGACAGGAGAACTGGTGCCTCTTTCCACTTCCTGGCAATGACAGTCAAAGAACAGTTTTCATCTGTTGAGATAAAAACAAGTATAATTTTATTCTAAATTAGTTACCTCAGATTATGTATTTTTCTTATTTGTTTTGTATGTTTTTGGTAATTCCAGGGCCCAGAGGCAACAAGAAGGGAAAATTAAAAGCATGGTTAATGCACTCATGAGGCGGGAACTGAATGTAAAGAGTCTGGAGGAGACCTTTGACCGAAAGCTCAAGAATGAACTTCTAAAGTAAGTATTTTGAGGTTTTAGAGAAGTAGTCTATTTGAATTCAGATGATGGTACCATGACAAAAGCTGATGAAGTAGAAAAGACTCATATTTTATGGCAAATTTAGTGTTTAAACAAATATATTTTTTTCGTTGACACTCAAACCTTTCCCTTGAGTATGTGAGTTAGAATAGTTCTCATAAGATTGGATACGGAGAATAGCATCCTCTGCTTGCTCCTAAAATTTCTCCAGTGCTTATTGAGGACTTGCAATTTGTTTGCTTTTTTAGAGCACCTTGTGACTTAACTTATGCTGCTGAGAAGCTGTAAAATTGGAAGTAAAATCGCGTTTAGTTCTCTCTTCCTCTGCCCCACTCATACTGCCACTTTGAGAGGAATATCTAACAATTTATAAATTAATCTACTTTAGTGGTTAGAGTATCTGTCAGTGAGCATGTGCTGTGTAGTCCTTCTAGATTCTACACTACCAGAATCAAAAGACGCTAATGAAAACAAACTATGTAATCAAAAAATGCTACAGTTAAGGAAAACTTGGGCAACTGTGCTGGGGCTTTTTCTTGAGTCTGCATTTTCTGTTTGGTGAATCATAGTTTAGCACAAAGACAGTAAGCTCAAGCAGGAACTTTTATCTCCAGTGCACAGTAGAGTTTATGACACTTATAAAAGTTCAGTTAACACTAAGTAAATGAATACAGAGAGAGAAAGTGATTCTGCCAGCTGTCCTGGGTATTTCTTGATCAGCAGCTTTTTCTTACTGCTCTGCCCATTATTTTTTCACTGATATCCCATTACTGAGTACTTGCAAAAGCTTTTCAAGGCAATGTGTCTTTGAAAGCATCTGTTAAAAAGAAATACAGTGCTTTCCCATCCTTCAATTGTGAAATGATGGATTTTACGCACGTATTTGATGTCAGTTCTTATAATGTAGTAGCAAACACTGAAATATCTTAGTTAAAATTTCAGAAACAAATAAATAAAAGTGTGCATGTTATATTTACAAAGTTATGTAAATAGTAAACTATCTGCCATTACCTGAGATCTTCCATGGGATGGAAATGTCTGGCTTTGGGTAACTGGTGACTGTGGCAGGTGTTGGAACGTGAAAGATATTTGCTACAGATTGTTTTTTCTTCCTCCTGTCTCCAAACCAGACATGCAGCTGGTAACAGCTGTGGAAGATGCAGTCAGGCTCCCTGAAGACATGCCTTTTGGTCTTGTCAATCTGGACAGGACACTGTTGGCGGTTGGTGCTCTATACTGTGCACAGCCCCTAAGGGAAAAGTGAGGAGGTGGGTGACAGAGGGACACATGGGTCAGAAGTGATGCGGTGACTTGTTTTCATTTGGGATGTTGTCAAATCACTGTAGAGTCTGTTGTGTACAGTGGAAGTTTAGCTTCCTTTACTTCTTTGCTTTTCATGTCAGTCAAGACCAATGGAGAAATAATTGCTTTCAGTAACCTCAGAAAACATAACCTTTCATTTTGTGTGGAGACCCAGTTTACAGGATTGTGTTCGGGATTCAGAGCCCTGGTTTTAATACTGAGTGACCTTAACGTTTATGCCTTCTTGGGTTAAGTGTCCTTAGGCACCTCGGTATATAGATGAGCTGATGTATTTTTAGCACTTTCTAGGAAAATGTCAAGGTCATTTTTAGTCATTCTCATTCTCAGGTATCAGCTTGAACTAAAGGAAGAATACATCACTAGAACTAATAGACTGATGGAAGATGAAAGAAAGAATAAAGGTGATTCTTGGTGGTGGGTTTTGGGAAACCTGTGTTTTTTCAATTTTGGTTTAGGTTAATAGCTACTGAGTTGAGTCTGTTTTATCTTCTAAAGAAAATGTAGATTACCCTTCAGTGCTACTACTGTTCTTTTACAAAATTTAAAAATAATCAGTCTTTCACTTCCTTTTTGCAAACCTTCATGTTTAATACTTTTATATTCACATAGGTTAGTGATTTGTTGACAGTATTTACTTCAGTATGTTTTGATTAGTAAGACTAATTGTCAAGAATGTGGCAACACCTCATTGCCATCTGATAAATACTCTATAATATTTTTTACTTAGGAAAAATTTTATTTTAGCTTCTCTTTCTTTTCTTATTTCTTTTACTTCTTATTTATTTTCATGCTTAATAGTTTTGCTTGTCACATAATCTCCTAAAATTCTTGTATGCATTAATCCAAGACTAGAAGAGTTGAATAATTTTTCAATCTTCAGATATTTTACATTACGGTATACTTTAGGACTTTGCCTGTGACAAGAAGTTGAATTTGTGGCAGAAATTTCACATGGATTCTTGGGAATAAACTAGGGCTAGATACTTGATATTGATTAGATGGAGAAGACAGTATAACTATAAGAAGGCATTCATTGCTATCCCTTTACAACTGTCTTGCAGCAATGAATACTTCTGTAGGAACTAGTACCATCGTGTATTCAGGAAATTACGCTTTGATGATGTATCTGTATAGACTTGTGTTAGATGAAGTAAAAATTGCAAAATAATAACGAGCGCATCTTTGTCTTTATGGTAGTTAAGATCTGTTGACATTAAGGCCCTGTGGTCTAACAGAACAGATGATGGAACTCTGATTGGCATTTGTGGTGGGAGCTATTTCACCATGTATATGGTGACAGTTATAACCTCCCATTACTTGTTGGGTAACAGTGTTTATTTCCTATTTGTCCATGAAATTTTGATCCCCGCCCCTGCTAGTTTAGCTCATGAAGTAATGTATGTTAGGCTTGCCACAGATTAATAAGTGGCTTTTGCATTCACTAGGAAAACATGATGTATGATCCATTGACTTTCTCTTTTAGAACAAGTTATGCGTTTGCAAGAAGAGTTTTCAGTTGTTAATTAAAAAAAAAAAAGCACTCAGTCAATATGTAAATCGTGTGAAAGAACTTCAGGTAATTGTTAAGCCTTCAGTTTTTTGAAATAGATGTGAGACAATATATGAAATTTTAATTTTAGTCATGCATAATTTATCTAGTTATCCTCTTGATGTGTTTGGAGTGTTTATTGTATGACTAAGAAGATGATAGTTGAGGATAATAAAATAGTTCTTAATTTTAAGCTAAGTCACATAGGGAAGCCAGAAAGAACATGCATCTGCTTGAAACCTGCTGCTGTCCCTTGCTGCTTGTGTGCCTTTGGGCAAGTTTTGTGACCTCAGATTCCTTCTCTGTTTAATGCCCAGATCATATGATTGTTGGAAGGAATTTGGTAAGCTAATTTATATGCCTGGCCCACGGTAGATGGTCAATACATGTTAGTTTCTGCCTCAGTCTTTTCTTCCTTCCTGTCAGCAGCAGGTAAGAATTCCTGTCATTACGTTGATACTTTATGGATTAAAATAAAAAGTTACACATTTGGCATACTGCTGTTTCTTTATCCCTTTACATTATTGTGCTATCTGAAACATAAATTTGAAATTTCAGGTACTTAAAATATATCTGTATATAAAATCTATTTTTTTGAAACGCTGATGACTTATTCAAGAACTTTGCATGATTCCATATCCAAATCTGAGTTATGTTATGCTAAGAAAAGGAAAGCACCTCATATGTGTAGTAGTGATTATTTTTACCCAGTCTATCCCTATTTATATTACTATCGTCATGATTATTATTGGGTCCTTAGTTGTATCTGGAAAATGGGGTGATAAATCTTAATCAGAATCACTGGCTTCCTAGGAAAGGGTTCTGTATAATTCACATTAGATGAGTGTTCTCCTACCCCAAATCTAGATCAAAGGATGAGTTCCATTATTTTTGTTAGGTTTTTTTTGTTCGGTGAACTAAATATCTGTCTAGTGACCTTAATTAACTTGTGATGTATGATTTAAAGCATCCTAGCTTTTATTTCAGCAACACTGTAAAGTTAGTGTTCAAATATGGTTTCTCGGGCGGGGCCACGGTGACTCAGTGGCAGAGTTCTCGCCTGCCATGCCGGAGACCTGAGTTCTATTCCTGTGCCTGCCCATGCAAAAAACAACAACAACAAGAAATATGGTTTTTCCCTTATTGATTTCAGCTTGAGTTAGAGTCTGTGAAATCCCAGTCTTTGGCAGTAACAAAACAAAACCAGTTGCTGAATGAAAAAGTTAAAGAGATGCATGGTTATTCACTATTAAAAGAAGAGAAACTAGAGCTTCAGACACAAAATCAATTACTTAAACAACAGTTGGAAGAGAGTCGGAATGAAAACTCACGTCTCCTAAATGGTATGGTTTTTTGTCTAATTTGCGTAGTTTTGTAATCATATTGTCATTATTCCACAACTGCTTTGACCCTGCTTTGTAGGCTTAAATTGGGAACATTTTAAAAAATTAAGATTCTTGCATGGAAATTACTTTTTGCTTCTGATTGCATTAAAGTGTAACTATAAAAAGAAATATTTGTAAATGCTACAAGTCTGCCTCTTTGGACTGCAGCAGGGGCTCTGTTGTTGTCTGACTGCAGGTTGGGTATGGTCAGCGGGGACAGCAGCAGGTGCCCGAGAGAAGGAAGGAGTGTGAGGTTGAGGTGGCTCCTGCTGGCTTGTGCCTCTGTCTGCCAACCTATATTACAGCGAACAGGATCTTTTTCCCCTTCTTAGGCATAAGCCAGCCATCTCCTGAGGTTGTGGTTTTCCAGCAAGAATTAAAGAAAGCAGAAAATGCTTTAGGTCTTAAGCATAAGGAGTTTGAAACCCACAAACAGGCACTGGAAAAACAGCTGCAAAGTGAAGTGAGTATTGCTCTTTGCTTGTTCAGGTATAATAGCGGTCTGTTTTAGAGATAGACAGACTTGGCATGAGGCAAGCAATCTCAGTCAGATTTATTGATCTAATAATTACTTTCCCCAAATGCTAAAGAGAAAAATGCTATTCTTTCTCATCTGAAGAAATTCTCCAGTAATTCCCTGACTTCATATTCATACTATTAATAAAGTCCAGAGGAAAGCAAACTCACCTAAACTCAAGATTTTGTGAGTGTTCAGTTGGGTCTCCTGTTAAAGTATCTCACTTTTCACCTGCTGGATAAGCAGTTTGATTTATAAATATTGGCTTTTTGATGTCTGCCTGCATGACTTGGAATAGCCATTCTTTAATATGAATGAATAAGTGACTAAGGCGGTGAAAAACTTTGTGTGTTTGGTTTGCTGCTATTGTTTTTTTTTCCATAGGGTCCCTGTTGATCACTGATGTAAAGCTTCTTAGGATAGGGAAGACAGAAAAACAAAATAAGCACAATAAGGGAATTTTTCCTTTTTCAGTAAACTGATTTGTTTTACATTGATTTTGTTTCCTTCTTTGTTTTCAGATTGAGCATTCTACGCAGTTGAAGACCCAATTATTAGATTATGAAGCTTGTGTAAAAAGATTAAACATGCAGATTATGGATTTAAAGCTGCAACTGAAACAAACCCAGACAGGTTAGAGCCATTTGCAATCCATTAATATTTTTTGTGTCAAGTTTGGGCATTTGTGAAGATATAATGATGGTTATTTATTGACTTTTTTGGTGATTCTTATATTAGGGGAAAAGCCAAAGAGTTTTTTCTTCTTGGAAGGAAAACTACCGCTTTGTTTCCAAAATACTAAACTGTGGCTCAGGAGCAAAAGAGCAGTGACATTCTGGTAGGATGGTTGCTCCATGTAGCCCAGGAGTCCCCAAACTCACCCTGGATCTGTGTTTTCCTTTTGTATTTGGTACTCTTACAGGAAGTCTGACTGGCTCTTTGGTGGTTCAGCATGTTCCTTGATGGAGAGCTATGTGTAGAAGAAGCATGGTGGTCTAGCAGGGAGAGCACTGCTGTCAGAATCAGGGAACTGCTTTGGTTTTGGACCATACCTTTGAATTTAGTTGTTCGACCAAGTTACTTTAACTTCTGTGAGTTTCGGTGTCCTCATTTGTAATGGGGATAATACCTACTTGCTGTGCTGAAGGAAGATTAAATAAGGTGGGGCCCAGTACAGTGCCTGGGGACAGATAAGAAGCTCAGGAGTTGGTTGCTGCTGGCGCTTTATTGCTGTCTACTATGGCTACAAAGAGGCCTGCTCCTGCCTACTTCATAAGACACTCCCTAAATCTTCAATACCGTCTTTCTTAGCTGCTTTCAAGCACAAAGAAAGACTCTGTTACCATGTCAAGCAGTTTCTCACACTTCCTTGTTTGAGCCTTCCTCACTTTTGGTTTGCCTTCTTCCCTTCTCCGTTTTGTTTGCTTCTACTGGCATTATTTTAATTTTTATCTCTACACTCATTTTTCTTCTGTCCTTTGCCTTTTGACAGAAAGGCCCACAGCTGAAATCATAGCCATCTTATATCATGAAAAAATAACTCAGTGAGGATGGATTGCCCCCTGCAAGCATCTTTCTTGCTGTCCATGGCAGCTTAGGGAGGCATTGTAGGAGAGAAGTGGTCACATCTGCTGGCTTTGCATTAGGAAATCCCAGCGGCTCCATTGCTTGCTGACTGTGTGACCCAACCTCAGTGAGTCCCAGTTCCCAGGGAGCAGTGATGGAACCTGGCTCGGCTCGCTCCCTTATCTGAACTTGCCTATACACCATGTGGTTTGCAGCAGCCCTGGGAGTTTTTGGAAGGCTTCCTATAGCGAAACGTGTTAATTATTTAACAGTCAGATGTGCAACAGTTCATGCTAGGCAGGAAAAATAAAGATTATAATTGGATTTACCTCAGTTCAGGTCAAGATTTTCAGCCAAATGAGTTCAGGTCTCGTCAGGCTTTGCCACCAAAGAAGTCATGAATGTATTTTCATTCTCAGAGTTTAGGATTTCAGAAGTGTGTATAACAGATTGAGGAATTATGCAGTATGAAAGAATGTCTGTGAAGCCACAGCTGGTACCTATAAGCTCCTATTAAATGTTGATAATTGTGATTACCATTGCTTAAGAAAGCTTAATGTGCAAGCTTTTCCTTTTGATTGCTCTCTGTCGTTTTTGAAAAAAACGATTCTCGAGTGTATTTTAATTTTACTCTATCCCTTTTTTCCTCATTTCCCAAACTCTGCTTTTGTGATTCTCAGCTCTAGAGAATGAAGTGTATTGCCGCCCCAAGCCGTCTCTGATTGACGATTCTGTCAGCAGATTGCTGGGTGACAGGATAATGTCTCACGATGATGATGTCAGTGATGATTTCCTGAAGAATCCTCTTGAACGGGAAAAGGTCAGGATAGTCGCAGTTACACCAACGACTGTGAGTTATTCCCGTCCAGAGACAGACTGTAGTTCCCCTGATTCTGGCCTTGAGTTTGTAATGAGTACTAAGGCCCGGGTGAAAGAGCTGGAGCGCGAGGCCGAGTGCCTGGAGAAGGCGTTCAGAAATTACCGTCAAAGAGTTATTCAGGACACATTTGGGAGCTCACCACCAGTGAAGAGTCCGCCACCCCTGTACCTGCTGGGAATTCGAGAAAACATCATCTGTAGTTCCGCAGAAGGATGTATTTTTGCAGAGGATGGAGTTGTTTCTGAGCAGCCTCACGTGGGCATGCCTCCGGAGGACAGTGACCTGCTGGGTGCAGCTTCTGAGCCAGGGAAAGGCTCTTCCCCCAGGCGCCTGTCCTCCACCCCCCTCCTGAAAGCCAGAAGAACCCTGAAGGGTGAAATGTTTCTGGAAGGTAAGCTGCTGTGAAAAGGACTTGCCCAGCACTCTTGGCTTGGGTGGCTTCAGCCTCGTTGGCCCTGTTTCCTGCCTAGGAGCAGACCCCTAAGCCCCGTGAAGAGTGCAGGATCAGGCAGCGGGCCCTGGCTGGCGGGGCCTGTCCCCTGGAGCAGCGTGCTCTCTTTCCCACTCTGCTGCTCTGTGTCTCTCCCTACACTCTAGGCTTGGTGTGGGGGTCAGCAATAGGAAGGGTGTCACATTCTAGCCTGTCACTTGGCACGCCGGGGTGGTGAGGGAGTGGCACTGTCCTTTCCTTTAGTGCTGCTTAGTTGTATAAACTTTATTGTGACCACTGCGGTTTAACTTGGGCCTGTGAAAGGTTTTGTATATCATTTATGTGTTACGCTCAGCTATTTGCAAGCATCACAGGTGGAATTTCTCCCCACGCTAATAGAAGCCATACTGGTATCTTCTCTGTTTGGTCCCTTAGGTCTGGACAGATCACATGTTGCCTTCCCCAATCCTTGTCTTGACCGGTCACCCCAGCCTTCATCTGCCACACTGAAGCAGAGTGTCTCCATCCCTTCTTCCTCCAGGCCCCTGGAACAGCTGGCAGGGTAAATACCACAGTCTGGTCAGCTCCAGACAAGTTGCATTACCCATGGTGTTCAGCTTTTACTTGGGGTTTTGGTTTTCCCAGGTGATATTAAAGCTTATGTGGCAATGTGTCATTTGCAGTCAGATTGGAAATTGATGTGTGTTCTTTTGAGAATCATCTGTATTACCAGGAAAGGAACAATTCCTTTCAAAAAAAATTTTTGCTTGTATACTGAAAATGCAATATAATATAAATAAGCATCTTCATAATTCCATGAATAGACTTGGCTTATAAAGATAAAAACAAGCATAAAAAATCCATGAAACCAAATCAATTCAGTTTATTTTTTAAATTGTAACAATTTCACAGATCACTAAAAAGTAATTTTAAAAAGTATTGTGGCATATAAAGAGAAGATTTCACTTTCTGTATCATTGAAATGAATTCTAAAGTGAGAGTAGTATCTAGGGTATGGCTGTTGGAGCAGAGTGGAGGGAATGTTATTGGGAACTACTCCACTGGGTCAGCCTAGTGTATTATTCGAGTTAGATATGGAGCTGTTCCCCGTGTCTGGTCCTCCCCCTGCAGGGTGTTCTAACCATAGTTCTGGGTCTAGTGCGTTCTACTGTTCAGAGTTGAGAACTGCCACATGTGTCTTTAACAGTCCATAATTACTTGTATATATTGCACCTTTTTTGATAAAGGGAAGCCAAGACCTGCTGAGTTAGGCTGCCTTGAAGCTCTTCAGGCCCTGGATTTTACATCTTCAGCTGGTTCATGATGATGTGTTTTGTGGTTCCTGAAAAAATAAACTCCATGTAGGACTGGCATTGGGAGGGTGACCTTACTCTTTGTTGGCTACTGGTGTGATGCCGTCAGGGAACCATCTGAGTGAATGCATTGGCCACTGTGAACAGCACCTGCTCCCCAGAGAGCCCTGGAGGCATGGTGGACTGTTTTTCTTAATAAGCCAAAGATCATTTAACTGTGTTTGAGCTTTTTCTTGAGTCACAAAAGGCTTTTCATCACACTGTGCCTTAAAGTGTTTTGTTATTAGAACTGTACATTCATGAATTCTATTCTTCCAATCCAGTCTTTACCAAAAAAAGCAAACTGAACTTCAAGGAAAAAGTAAACTTTCAAATCTGGACAAGATAGGTTTTGAGGATAATGAGGAACTTGAATCATCTTTTGAATGTAAGTTCATCTATAGGTATATGCTTTTATGAGTTGAGAATATAGGAAGCTAAGTTTTGGGGAATTATGCCCATTGCTATATAAAGCATATTTATAATAAATTAGGACATTTAATTTTGAGATAAATCCGCAAATGCAGAGATGTCACCTTGTGTTTTTACGTCATGTAGGTTTTCAAGGGTGCATCTCAATTCCCTTTTTATTTTTAATTAAAAAAAAATTTCAGGGCAGGCCATTGTGGCTCAGTGGCAGAGTTCTTGCCTGCTGTGCTGGAGACCCAGGTTCGATTGCTGGTGCCTGCCCATGTAAAAAAAATAAATAAATAATTTCAGAATAACTAATAATTTCAAAGTTAGAACTGAGTCCGTCCATGAATCCTTAACTTAATTTACCAAGTTTGGGATTACCTTTAAAATGTGATTTTGAAAAATTTGTTTTTCCTTTCTGTGGAAAAATAACATGTGAGAATGTTATTTTTCTTGAAATTATACTGATTCTGCTGTTTGCCCAAGATGTGGAAAACCCCGGTCTTGGTAAAAGACTGGAGGTGAAAGCATATTGGCCTAATGGTCCAGGAACTCATATCTTGGCTGTGACCGTAACTTGGTCACATCCCTGCAACCTGCAGCATATTGCCTGAGTGTCTGAGACTATAAAATTGGTCATCTCGGGTGCTTTCCAGCTTGAGACATTGTTAGATTAGTTGTATATTACCTATTGTTTAGCCCATAAAGGCCATTGTTAAGACTGAAAGTATAGCTTTTTTTTCCCCTTAAACTTTTCATTTTGAAATAATTTCAGACTTGCAAGAAAGTTGCAAAAAATAATACAGACCCCATAAAGAGAATTCCAACATATCTGCCCATTCTACCTAGATCAGGCAGTTTTAACATTTTGTCACATTTGCTGTATCGTTCTGTCTATCCTTCTGTCGGTCTACTTATCTCTCCAGTTTCTAAATATTTGAGAATACATTGTATACCTCAAGCTTCTTGAACACATAATACGTCCATGTACATTTCCTAAGAACAGGGCTATTCATTAATACCACCACCTTAAGTATAGTCACTCAGTACAAGAACTTTAATATTGACATGAAGCTTTCGGTCTGTGTTCCAAATTTTTTTCATGTGTCTGTTTGGGTCTTTTCTCTCCATTATTAGATCTAGTCTAGGATCGTGGATTACATTTAATTGTCTTTGTCTCTTTAGTTGCTCTGGGAGTATAACATGTTGAACAATTAAGTGGGTAGGCTTAGTAAATTTTGTGAATTACGTTTAACTTGCCAGCTAAAAGAGAATTTTGTTGAACCATTTATATTTAAATGGAATTACAATGTTTGTCAGCAATCTAAATTAATTCTCTGTCACTGGATTGATTTCTTCCTATTGGCTCAGAATATAATTCTTTAAAGGATAAGACCACTTTAAGAAGAAAGTACACTGGCAGACAATTCATTGAAAGTACTTAGGATCCTGTAAGAAAAGGGCTCCCCCCAAACTGCTTTGGCTGAAGTTAAGGAGCCCTGTAACTAGCCCCCATCCACCACAGCTGCCCCTTCTCTTGCGGTCCTTACTAGGACTCATGGAACAATTGTTGCACCTCCCCTAGGTGCATGGGACAGGCTGAGACACTTTGAAGGAGATGGGCTGTATCCTGCTGTTGACATGCCTGACAAGGCCAACCCTGCTGTGCCCCCCAGACCTGAACCGTACCATTACCCAGGTAAGTTTGCACTTTTGTTTCATTTATCACGGGAGGACTCTTTGTATGGGCAGGTTATGGAAAGTCTTGGGTTGGGGTGTTATCCTTCTTGGTTATTTTTTTAGGTAACTCAATGTGTACAGGTAAAGTCAGGGCTGAGGAAAAGTCTGTGACAGAAAGGTTCTCATTTAGTCTTCCAAGGCCAGTTGCTCTTAAAAAAATTGTTTGACTTGTCTAGTCTGACATAGCAGTTACATTTTTACCTAAAGCACTTCTGCAAGAACCATTCCACGGGAGCCTTAGTATCTAATTGAAACAATGGTACCTGCTGATATACATCTTTAGTGTGACTTTAACGCTTAAATTATTTTTTGCTCTGTTTGCTTCTTTCATTTCTTAAAAAATCAGGGCAGAAACAAACTGCGTGCTAGTCTTTGAAAATGCTCATGACACCAAGTTAACTCAGTGCTGGAGGGAAACTGTTCATGAGACTTCTTGTCTCCAGCCCACTTTGTCTTTCCTCTTATCTTCATCAGATTGCCCACCCCTCCCCGGTGGTACAGGGCTCAGGGAGGAAGGAGGCAGATAGGTATGTGAACTTTGTTCCAGGGTTTGGGCAACAGCCAGGTGCTTTTCTCCTTGGACCAATGTATTTACGCCTCAAACTTAGTAGGAAATTCCTCAGATAAAGCCACCTTTTATCCCAGTCATTGAAGAAACATCGTTCTCCAAACAGTTGGAAATCCTCTTCTAAGCAGTTTCTTGGTTTAAGCAGTATTCAGGAATATGAGGAATTACTGAAAGAAGGAAGCGATTCTCAGAGGGTAGATTTTGCTGGTTTCCAGGGAAAGCCTGATTTGGAAAGCATTCCCTCATTGAGCAAGATTCAGTCGAAAGCCTTCCCTTTGCTGAGCTCTCTTCTAGAGGCTGGACCTCCAGCTGAGAGCCAAATCAAACCCTTGCCTTCGTGGAGCTTAACATTCTAGTGGTGGCTGACCTGGGGGCGGGGGCTGTGTGTCAGATGGTCAGCATGCCATCACGGCATCTCAAATGGGAAAAGTGAAGACAGGAGCCATGGGAGGAATATCTGCTAGGCTCCTATTTGGTAGCAATCTGGTGAGGTAAAGAAATAAAAAGAATATAGAATAACCAGGAAAATCCCCTGAGTGAGTAGTTGTTCTGCCTCTGAGTTAAAATGTAGCTTATAACAGTGGTTTCAATTAAGCAGTGTGTTTAGTTTTTGATAATCCGAGATATTCTCATATTTATCATATCATTTCACAAAAGGAGACAAGGCCAAAACTTGGTACCCTTGAGGTGCCCAGTGGAAATGCTTCTTTTCTTTGCTGTTCTGTCCGAAGTGAGTTCTCTTTGCCACTCAGGAGCTATGGAATCAAGATAGAAAAAAATGTGCCGCTTTGTCTTCTCAGTACAAATAACTTAGTTTCTCCTCGTAACTTTAGAATAGATTCAGAGTCCTCTGGTGAACCTGTTAACTTTTCTGCCTGTTAGCATTGCACAAGTTTAAAAAAATTAAGGTAGCCAGGAGCCAGAAGAGGAAGATCAAAATAATTATGTGTGAGATTGGGATTTAATGAAACGTTTGAGGTGTAGGTTTCTGTGCGAAGAGGTGTAGGTTTCTGTGCGAAGAGCTGTAGCCATAGACACAGAATTAAAACATGGCTCTTGCCCTCATGGACTAAACATGAGAGAAACTAATATATTATACTTTTTTTTCAATGGGCAGGCACTGGGAATATACATGCAAATATATATTCCATATATATTCTTTTAATATGAGGCAGGAATCAGATATTGCATGGACACGGTATTGGGGGCGTTGTGGTCACTCTAAGAATAAGGGGGCCCCCAAGGAAGATGGCATGGAAGTGGGGTCTGGAGTAACAGATGAGATTTTGTAGGGAGAGGCAGGAGGGAGCAGGTCAGGCCAAGGAAGAAGACCTTTAGAGCAGAGGCCTCAAGCAAGAGCAACATCAGCTCTAGAAAGAGGCCAGGGAGCTTGGTGGTAGAGCTTGGATTTTCTGAATGCAGAACCTAGTGGTATGTGGAAAAACCAATGAAATGTGACCCCTATTGCAGCATAAAAACGAACGAACAACTTTCAGTAGTAAAGGTAGAAAAGGAGAATTGCAGGCAGGTCGTCAGCCTAGATTGCTTTGAGTTTAGACTCCATCAGAGTGGAGATGTTATACAAGCAAATCCATCAAGTCCACATGGCCATTCAGGAAATAGCTCTGACACTGGTGAAGATGGAGTGTTTGATGTCAGGGAGACCACAGGGGTTGGTTGTGTCTTAGGCCAGGTCTATGGTGACAAAGATCCTCCTTAGAGCAGCAACAGCAGCAGGAGGAGGTTGACTCTAAAAGCCCTGATGACTGAGAAGACAAAGAGTCTGACTGAAGGGACAGTAATGATGCTGCGGGTATGAGGCTGGTGCTGTGGGAGGCCCTGGTGGGGTTGGAGGAGGACTCATTAGAAACACAGACCTGAGGCCTGGGACAGAGGCGGATTTAGGCTTGGTCATTTCAGAGGTGAGTTTCAAACCCCAGGTCAGCCCGAGAAGGCCACTGGGAATGGCCCGGTGCTGGAGCAGGGGTGCTGGTGCTGGTTTGGTTTTGCTTTGCTTTGCGGAGGAGGGACTTGAGCATAAGGGGAAAGAGCTGATCGAGCTGCTCTGTAGGGGAGCAGGGACTCATGCTTAACCCAGGGCCTTGAGGAGACAGGAGGAATGGGACTCAGGTGCACAGATGGGAACCACAGGCGCTCAGCCTTGGGAAGGAAGGAGGAGCAGGGGGCTGGAGAGGGGAGACAATGTGAAGGAAAGACTGTTGACATCGTGTAGTTCACATTGAGGGTGACCCGTGTCCACCTCATGCAGGGTTAGCACTGGGTCTGGGGCTGAAGACACCAAGGGTGGAAGAGCAGCTTGAAGTCTAGCAGAGTCAACTAAGAATCAAGCAAAGTCTTCCCCTGAGTCTTGGCCAGGGCACCTGCAGACTGGTACTTCATTTGTTTGAAAAATCTGATGCTGGAGGCTGTTTGTTCTTTATTTTCTGTCCTAAATGAGACATGAATGGGACCCCAGTTGGAGAGCAGAGGAAAGAAGAAAAATTATGGGAACAGCATCTGAAAGAACAGAGGCAGAAAGAAGAAAGATGGCAGTGTGAACAACAAGAAGCTTTAGAAAGGAAAAGAAGAGAATTAGAAAAACTGGATCAAGAAAGGGTAATAAGTACACCTTAATTCTCTGTTCTAGTTTCAGTGTCATACACCTTCAGTACTTAGCCTTGGGAGGTGAGGCTGTAGTGTGTCCTGAAGTTACTGGAGTGACAGATAACTCCTTTAAAAAAAAAAAAAAAAAGAAGTATTGTGGTAGTAGTTATGTACCTTAAACTTAGATATTTAAAAAACCTTCGGTAGCCATCCTTTACTCATGTTTTAAGAGCAGTGAGAAAGGCCCCATGTAGCCATTCTTTCTGTTTAGTGTTTTAGAGCACTCTGGCCTGCCTTCTCATTTGGACTGTGCTATGCTACAGCTCTTCATCTTATAACTGGAGTGTATGGGAGACACACTCTTTCAAGGTCCACTGGCTGGAACCAGGGCTAGAACTGGAGGAAGTCATGGAAGAGGCACACACTACCTTTCTTCTTGCCTTTTATGTCCTGATAAGTGTCTAGGCAGATGGATAACCTTGGCCACTGAGCATGCTTGATCGTCTTCCTTAAATCAGACTTCCTTATGAATGTTCCTTGGACTCCTGATTAATTTGGATCTTTTTAAAATGCAGAACACTTTAGGGAAATAACTCCCTTCGTTGAGGTAGCATGTTTGCTTCATTTTAATGGTCACATGCTTGGTTTTTTTAAAAAACATAATCCTCTGGTATGCAGTTCGTACTTAAAGGTTTCAGGATCACTTTAGTGTACACTTATTAAACTGAAAAGTTTTAAAAGTGTGTTTGTGAATTTCCTGTTTTGGTGCCCATCTATTTTATAGAGGATTTTTGAAGAATCATTGAAGGTTGAAATAGAAAAAGAATTACAAATGAATGTTCAGGAAATGAAAGACAAATCTGCTTGTAGTGAGAACGGATTAGAAAAATACATGCCGATCATCCAGCAGGGGCACAGTCAGGACCCTGACCCGGTGGAGCAGGTGAGGGTGCTGCAGAAAGTACAGTCCATGGGCAGGGCATGCCTAGGGCTTCTTATGGATAGTATACTTGACAGGAATCTGTCTTTTCCACGGAAGACAAAATGGTGAGGCCATAAAAAATCCAAAGTTGAAGTGGAGCCTCACATCTTGTAAGTATATTACGTTTTTTTCAACAAAATCTTATAGCTTTTACTAGGGTCACAGATTTAGGGGATTTTCATTTGTGAAAGCTTGTAAGGGTCGGGATATCTCTTATTTAAGAAGAAAGAAAAATCTTTCAGTGAATGATGAGTGCATTCGTACAGCCCAAGGCAGTAATTTTCAGACTTGCATAAAACACTGTGGATGCTTAGAATGTATAAAATATAGTTTGTTTTGACATTTGATAAAT
Source organism: Tamandua tetradactyla (assembly GCF_023851605.1). Taxonomy (NCBI): domain Eukaryota; kingdom Metazoa; phylum Chordata; class Mammalia; order Pilosa; family Myrmecophagidae; genus Tamandua; species Tamandua tetradactyla. The sequence continues at coordinate 12,442,074 of NC_135354.1, forward strand.
TTAGTGTTAAGATATCACCTCTTGTTTAGATTTCCTCATTATATATATATTTGAAATGTATTTCTAAGAGGCATAAAGTGTTTTATAAAATTAATACATATCTAATTTCAAATTTTTTATCTCCCACCCCTTTGTAGCAGAGCTCAAAAATGACATTCAACAGGGAAAGATCACTGTCTGACACGCTGCCCCCTAGTGATAAAGCAAGGTATGGATTTCCAGAACCTTGTGTTCTATAGGCAAACCATTGTCAGGGTGCTGGTTTGTTAGGTAGGGGTAGCTTGCAAATATTTGGAGGTTGTCTGTAAGAAAGTACTGAATCAATCAAAAGTACTAACAACAAAAATCAGTTTTTTCACCTGTGAAATTGATCTCGATTGAAATTGTAAGCTAGAGCTGAAATGCCTAACAGAAGGAGTGAGAATACTATGAAGATCCCAGATAAACCTGTCAGGAATATTTTTAAATTTTTAACTTTTGTCTTTTCCTAATTTAGTTTCATGGTCCTTTCTCAGGAAGAACCAGATGACTTTTGGTGATAGTGTTTGCTGTCCAGCTTCTTACTCGTGTACTACAGTGAGAAGTTATGTATTGGTTTTGCCTATGCTGTCTCTGTGATAAAACAAAATTCTTAATAAAGTTTCTAAATTTCGAATTTAGAGATTTTCCTGTTTGGAACTGTGTTGTACAAACCAAGAATAACTGAGGTAAGTGACACCCCTCTTCATTCTCATAGTTTTCATTATACTAGAATGAGCTACTTTTTGTTTTTGTTTTGTTTTGTTTTAGTCCTGATACCTTACTTTTTGAACATTTTTGTCTGAAGTTTTCAAATTACTATAACCCATCTTCTTGGTCAAATGCCAGTTCTCCATTTATTTTGGAAGTTTCACCTGAATTCCTTCCTCCCCAGTACTCTGCTCCAGGACCTGGGACTCTCAGTGCTAAAACTGATGGCCACGCCTGTGCTCCCCGAGAAAGGCCTGGCCTGGGCATGTCTTTCTAATAAGAGTCTAGAGGAGATCGTGTTCCTCCACAGATACAAACTCGGCTGAATTAATTGTTGTTGCCAGTCAGTTATAGAACAAACTGGAAAGGAGATGTGTTGGAGTTTGTTATTCCTTGGGCTTGTTGTACACTCAAATTTTTCATTCAAGTCTACTTTTAAAAGTAATTTAAAGAAGTAAGTTGTCCAGGTACTCTTCATTATCACACTTAGCATATCAAACATTTAATTGTATTGCCAACAAGAATTTGGCTTCTTTTAGTTTATCAGTACACATATATCACTTCAGGTAACACTTTCCGATATTACTCAGTCCAACCCTCACCCCATTTGTATTTTGAAAGCCCATTTCTTTTCTAGCTTCATTTCTTTTCCAGTCAGCTTACATTTTGAGCATTATTCTAAATTTGTGTATCAGGGCAGAGTCCATTTAAAGAAAATTAAATCGTTCTCATCTTATATAGTATTTTCGGATGGCTTTGTTACCTGGCATATGTATCAGTACAGATTGATCTCTAGAGGCTCTCCTGCCCTCGAATGAATCTCTGGTGATAGAACCTAGGAATCTGTAAATCTTCCTCAGGTGATCCTTAGGCCTGATAAAGCTTAGATATCAAAATAGTAGAGAGGAGGGGTCAAGATGGCGGCTTAGCAATGTGCGTGTTTTAGTTCATCCTCCAGAACAACTACTAAATAACCAGAAACAGTACAGACCAGCTCCCGGAGCCACGATAGTGACCGGACACACAGCGTACCGCAGTCTGGACCAGCTGGACCGGCTGCGAGTCTCCAGAACAGTGAGTTTCCCAAGCCGCAGCGGCCGGCGCCCGGCGCCTGTCCCCCACAGGCGGCTTCCTGGGGGGAAGGGAAAGAGACTCTTAACAGTAGCAGGGACTGAATCCCACCAAACACCAATTGTGGCATTAATAAACAAATTCTGACTACTAAAAATAGGCCCCCAGCTCAGGCGAACCTAGTCAAGGCGGAGGTCGCTTATTGGGCTAACTGAAAAAGAGGAAAGGGGACGAAACGGAGGCCTTTGTGGCTGTTTCTGCGGAGGCTTGGCTGCCTCTGGATTCAGTAGCGGGTTTACACAGGCTGTAACTGCCCCAGGCATACGCAGAAACGGACTGCTTTCAGGGCTGTCTCCCGCCTGAGCCTTCCCCAGGGGAGGGGTGAAATGCAACTCAGGTGGAATCCCTCTCTCAAGGAATTCAGACCCCAGGGCTTGGCAATTTGAAGCCATTAAAACCAGCCTACAACCTCTCCTCTGTCTCCACCACGCCTCCAGCAGGGAGAGCCTTCCAAATTAAAGGTGCCATAACATCTTTTGCTGGTGGGACCCGCAGACAGACAGGCGCCACATACTGGGCAGGATAAGACAAACAGAGCCCAGAGACTTCACAGGAAAGTCTTTCAACCTGCTGGGTCTCACCCTCAGGGAAAACTGACACAGATGACTCCTTCCCCATAGGAGGCCAGTTTAGTCCTGGAAAACCTGGCTGGAGTTTTCTGTAGGTATTCTGTAATACCTATGTAGACCCTCCTAAGGGTGGGGAGGGAAAAGGCACCTTACAAGCAGGACAAGAAACAAGAAAACAAGAACTGAAAAATCACCCTCTGTTAAACAAAACTTAAGCTAGAGGCCCAGAAAAAGCTGAACTGAAGGTCAAAGAACAGATAGACAACAAACTCATCTAGCAAGAAAACCCTAGGCAAGAGAAGTGAAAGCAATCTCCAGAATAAACTAATTAAGGTAATTAAATGTCTAGACACCAGCAAAAAATAACAAATCACACCAGGAAAATTGAAGATATGGCCCAGTCAAAGGAACAAACCAGTAGTTCAAATGCGATACAGGAGCTGAAACAACTAATTCAGAATATATGAACAGAAATGGAAAACCTCTTCAAAAACCAAATCAGTGAATTGAGGGAGGACATGAAGAAGGCAAGGAATGAACAGAAAGAAGAAATGGAAAGTGTGAAAAAAAAAATCACAGAACTTATGGGAATGAAAGGATACAGTGGAAGAGATGAAAAAAACAATGGAAACCTACGATGGTAGTTTCAAGAGACAGAGGTTAGGATTAGTGAACTGAAGGAACATCTGAAATCCAAAAAGAAACAGAAACTATAGGGAAAAGAATGGAAAAATACGAGCAGGGACTCAGGGAACTGAGTGATAATATGAAGTGCACAAATATATGTGTTGTGGGTGTCCCGGAAGGAGGAGAGAAGGGAAAAGGAGGAGAAAAACTAATGGAAGAAATTATCACTGAAAATTTCCCAACCTTTAGGAAAGACCTAAAATTACAGATCCAAGAAGTGCAGCGCACCCCAAAGAGAATAGACCCAAATAGGCGTTCTCCAAGACACTTACTAGTTAGAATGTCAGAGGTCAAAGAGAAAGAGAGGATCTTGAAAGCAGCAAGAGAAAAGCAATCCATCACATACCAGGGAAACCCAATAAGACTATGTGTAGATTTTTTCAGCAGAAACCATGGAGGCGAGAAGACAGTGGGATGATATACTTAAATTACTAAAAGAGAAAAATAGTAGAGAAAAATTGGGGCTTTTAAGTCTATTTTTGTTCAAAATTTCTATTGTTGAATTTATTGTATTATCCTTCTTGGAAAAGTTGCCTTCAACAAAATTTGTAAATTTGCATAAATATTTGCGAGAGAAAGATGCTGTCATTTAGGAAGAGATACTTTTACATTGAAAAGTTACCTCTTTTCAACGCTGTATACTATTATGATTATCAAATATTAGAAAACCTTGAAAGGAATTTTCTTTTAAATTTAATGTGGTGATTTCAGTTGGTTTTCAAACAAGTAAGCTCTTCCCTTGTATTTCTTGATTTTAATTTTCATGAGGTAGAACTATAGAAATGGAAAAATCTCTACACCATTTCTCAAGAGGCTTCTTTGTTTTGTGGCAGGTTTACTGCCACACTTCATGTGATCTTATCTAAATAAGCCAAGTTTTACACTCTTGAGTTTATTCCAGTGTCTCATGTAACTTAAACAGAAGGTATTAAAGGTTTTAAATAGTGTGCAAGCCAGCACATGAATGGGGTTCCTGATTGGTCTCCTCTTGTGTATAAAGGAGCCAGTGACTTAGTTAGAAATGTTAAGTTGAAAAAGTGACACTAGCTGGTCCTTAGCAAGGTGGTCAATTGTGGATAATCCAGATGCATGGTCACACAAGAGCTCAGGAATTTAAGTAGGTAGATAAATGAAACCCTACATAAAAGTTAGTTCTGCATTCCCTGTTAGACCTAGATTTTATGTGCACCCAAATAATTCTTACACCTTGGGTTTGTAAATAAATAGCCAGTGGTACCTGGACCCTTACGGAGGCAGCTCTCTAGTCAGTGGCAGGGTTTAAGTCTTGTGCTCATCCCCGAGGAATATGGCTTTTATTTGTTGGAGAAGCTAGTCAGAAATCCTCTAGTCTTTTCAAGTTGTGTACTTTGTGCGAATATAGCCCAGTGAGTTACAACATTTTCTCAGCTTGCTCTCACTTAAAATGGATTTCTGCGAGAGAAAAAAAAAAAACTACGACAACATGGTACGCTATCTTTTAGACCTGATTTCCTTGCAAATGTAGAATCTTGATTATGCACATTACTCCGAAGCGACACCATACTGAGAACAAAGGAAGATAGGATTTCTGTATGGTGAAAAGGCAAGTAAATGAAGTAATTTTATTTCATTACTTGGAGTACAACCATAACTATTTCCATCAAAATAGATCTTTAAAATAAGCATACACAAGTATTGACAATTATCTACAAGTGCTTAATGTAACACTTGAATAGAACTATAGGAAGCCCTTGGCACTGCTAGAAAATACTGATTCACTGTTAGGTTACAAAAAGTTATACATAGCAAAATTTAGTGCTCTTTACATAAAAAATATTAGACTACTTAAACAAAACTTCCAAAGATTCGGGGTAACAGCTACCAGAATTACGAAAGTAGAACTAGGCTTTAGATAACACTACCTCTTGTAGGACATTAGACGGTAACAGCGCCTCCACTGCAGTGGGGAAGAAATTAAATCTTCATGCAACAGGAAAACAGAACACAAAGCTGTTCTGAAACAACTGTTATACAAGAGAGTTTCTCCCAGTTAGAGGGTAAAAAGACCAACACAGACATTTTTAGGCATTAACCGAAGAAAGAATCCAAGTGAAAAATCATACTTGATGAGTTTTCAGTTTTAATTGCATCCTGATAGAGATATGCTTCCTTTCAATTTAATACATTTCTGCACATGTATATGTTTTGAACACCAGGAAACAGCCAAACCACAGCTTAACTCTTAACGTGAATAGACATAGTTAACTATATAATGCAGCCCCTTTTAAAAAAGCGCTGATGCACCCAACAGTTACATGTATCATTTCATAAAGAACAACATAAAATTTACTAATACCCAATACCTATATCACCTAATGTTCTGGAACACAGTGATTTAGAAGGCAAATTTCTTCTGAAAATGGCTTAAACTCAAGCAGGTTTCTTGCTGACCATGAACTCTATTATTCCAGGAAACTAAGATTTAGATAAGAAAAACTGAAATTAATACTAACCCTAATTTAAATTAAGTATTCAAGTCTATAAAAGTAGGTCTGTGTTCTCTTTGCAGTTAGTTTTAGATAGTTCGTATGAAACTGTAAACTCACTCTAGACCATTTAAGAATGGTTTAGAATGGTGGTCATTTTAATAAGGTAATACTTCTTAAGAAAAACATTTATGGATCAAAATTCCATGAAGAATTTAAATATTTAAAGCAAATACTCATTAAGGCAGAGCAGACTGATTTCCCAAGAACTGACAAATGGACCATTACCATTTTATAAAATTGAGGCTGGGAGACCTGTCAATAAGTCAGAATCCAGCTTATTCAGAAGTGGTGCAGCAGAATTATAGGGGCTCATTTTAGCATAATAGTAGAGTTCTGATCAGCTCAGGAAATTAATGTGTCCTGGACTTGGGGTGGGGAGAGGGGAAGGGAACTAATTTTTTTAAAAAGTCAGTTGAAGAATCACATTATCTTCGATGAGCCAAAGTTTAATAAATGTCAGCTCTCAAGTGGAACTGCGTTATCAATTCCATTTTGTTTCCTATATGGGTACATTTATCTGAGGACAGGCAGCATCAGTGAGGTTATGTGGTCACACCCCTTGATGCTGGCACATCCCAGGTCCCTGATTAAAGGAGTAGACGGGTTCCCATTGGCCGTCTTGGTAGGACGGCTCTAATGATCAGGGTGAATGTGCCACAAATTTCAAAAGGATGAATGATCATTTTGTCAGTGTTGCCTTTTAAAATGACTAGCACGAAACCTCCAATATCTGTTCTAAAGAAAAAGATTTACCCACTGGAAGGCTTTCCTAGAAACACATCCCAGCAGCTTGAGACAGACAGTGGAGTATTTGTACTTCTACATTAGTTTGATGGGGTATAGCAGCTGTTTTTTGAATTGTCAGAGCTGTAAATTCTTCAGCTGAAACACTCTGGCAAACATTTTAAAGAATTGAATTGTTCTTTGGACCGAGACTGGATATGTTGCAGTTCCTGTTCTTCCTTTGCTTTGATATCCTGGTAAGCCTTCATTTTGCTTGCATCCTTTAAGCCCAGTGAGAAGACAGTATCATGAGGAAGTGGTTCTGGAAAAGAAGGGTGAGCATGATGGCTAGTCAGCAGGTCAGAAGGCAAAAGCAAGCTGCTAGTCAGATTAGATAGTCTTTACTTTCGAAAGTGGGGAGAGAAGCTTATTCTCTCTTACTGCTCATTCTGCTGTCAGAATGTTCAGATGCTGAAGCATGCTGCACTCGTTTGTTTACTATTAAAAGACTGAAGAAAAGTTAGTATACAGACATAATGAATGTTAAAAGTTGGCCAGTTATTAAGAAAAAGCAAAAATGAAATACAAAAGGGTGTGTTTTACCATGTGAGAGTAATTTTAAAGACTAATGCAGAGAAGTTCAGAAACACGTGTTTTTATTTACAAGTGAGGTCAGTGCAAAGATCTCTTCTACCTGTGGTTAAAAGTAAATTCCCCTGAAGGTCTAAAAGTGTGAACAGTGTCTGTTTTGGGTAAATAATAAACTGCATATTTAACGTGAAAAGTGACTGAAAAAAAACCAAATTTAAGAACTATAAGCAAAGCATGCAGTCTCTGTGTTAAAGTGTTAGTAATAAAACTACATTTTCCATTTTTTCATTGCACAGAATGTAAAAGTCCTTATCACTCTTTACAGTGGCAAACACCTCCTCCCTGTTTTTTTCCCTCTATTTCCTGCAAAATAAGTTTACATCTCAAGCTCCTTATAGCTCATATTTCCATTTCAGCATACCTGAGACTTTCACATCCAGGTACAATTTCTCTTCCCATTAAACTCTTATGTGCAGTTTGAGAACTGACTGTGAGGACTCAGTTAATTCTCACCAAAACCACAATTCAAGGTGACCAATTTTAGGGGCTCTGAAAGGAACGGCTTGTTTATGTTGTGTGTTTGGGGTTGGGGGTGGGGGGAAAGCACTTTGTGAAAAAACTAATGGGGAGGGGCTTTTCTTTTTCTTCGTATTTTTCATCTGGCTTATTTAGGGGAATTTGTTTGGTAATGAACCATGTGATCATAAATTTGTAATCAAGTTAGAGAAAAGTATATTTGCAAAATATTTTCCAGACAAAGAATCAGACCAAACAAAATCCAGAGTAAAATTTTGTTTTATCTTCCATTTCATCTTTAGCACTTTTTCATCATTGAAAGTAGTTATCAAACAAGCAAAAATATGGGAAAATGTAGGTATTCCAAGGTTTTAATACTTCATTTAGGGATACTGCTTGACTTGTCAACGGCTGTTAACTAGTGTCAGTGAGTGAATCCTTTTCAAACTGTGGATATAGCCAGATTATTTTATAATTCATGTGCAGTAAGTTGTTCTATTAATTTACCATGCAAAATGAGTTTACTAATGCTATTCGCAGATTACTGTAACAAAACTGCAGAAACCTAGACTCTGCTTTAGTCTGGGGTGTCAGTGATAATTCCCGCTACATGGTAGAGCTCTCTAAAGCTCCGTATTGGCCTTAGGCAATTTAGAATTTAGTGCAGCAATCCTCCCGACTCTTAAACTTCAAAACCGCATAGTATATGTTGTGGCCATCATGTAGATCAGCTGGTGAAAGAGAACAAAACAGGACAGTGAGACACAGGCAGGGAGGGCCGGCACCGGCTCAGGGCCCACGGCCTTTCTTTGTTCCCACAGCAAGGGCTTGCATTTTTAGCACACACACACTTTATTTTTCTCATCTTACAAATACCATGGAAGTACTCAGCTATGCCATAAGTGAAAACCAGTTTGAATTTATTCAAAGACTTGGGTGTGCTTGAAGAACAACAAAACCAAGGTGATGCTCAAGGTCTGACTTCCCTTCATCTTTCCCAAAGTGCCTGTTCTTGTAGCAGTTAATCCCCTTCCTGCCTGTAGCATCGCTGAGCTCAGCAGCCAGGAAAACAGCCACCACTCTGATTTAGGAGAGTGGTTTTTTTCATAGAGTGTAATGGGAAGAAATGAGGATTTGAAAAACTGGGAATGATTCATTTTACAGCAGCTGAGCTAATCCCCACTTGCTCTACCAATATATTGGATTTCTTCAAATCACAAACCAAGATCCCCCACCCCATTATGTACATATATACATATATGTGTGTGTTTACATATGTATGCATAGATGCCTACTTCCGTTTGAAAGTTAGGGTTTGGGGTCAAAGAACTAGTAATGCTTCAAGTGAGCATTCATTTGTCCATTTTCAAAGTTATGAACTAAGGGCTAAATGGAAACCAACCAACATGCTAGGCTGAGTTAACAGGCACTCCAGAGGTTAGTTTTTTTTCTTTTTTCCACAGAATCCAAATTACATCACCTACAGTCTGCCCAGACAGACAGCTTGTACTTCCTGCAAACGAGAACGTGACATGTTTCCACAGGTGAAATGTTTCCACAGGTGAGAACTAGATCCCATGGAGAGCCAGGCCTGTTGGCTTCAGGAGGTTGGGCTAGATAGACCAGGGCAGCCTGGGGCATTACTTGCCAGGGCAGTGATGGTGGCACCAGTTCCTGTGCAGGCCACAATGAACAGGTGATAGGACATGTCAGACTAGGAAAGGACGGACACCAACGTAAGCATTTTGTGCAGAACAGAGTGGCCTACCCCCACTCAGAGGGGCTCCTTCACCTTTCTCCTTCCCAAGCCTTTGAAAAGCTGGGGCCAGGGTGTTCTCCTTCACCCTGCTTCTCAACCCTGGACCCTGGCTGCACGGAATCACCTGGAGGCTCCTACAGTTTTCAGAAGCCAGGGCTACATCCCAAACCAGTGAAACTGAAGCTTCTCTAATGCTCCCTGGAGGGCTCCCACAGGCAGTGGGCACTGGGTGTTGGGTGCCCTTGCTTTAAGCCAATCCATGTGATGGATCCACATACCTACTAGGCAGATGGGAGCAGTTGAGGAACTCTGACATGTCTGCCTTTCCAAAAAAAAAGATGTGAGGCTTTTTTAAAATACACTAGCTCTACTAGTGTGTTTTAAGAATTTGGCTTTATAAACAGTTATAAGCCAATGACTCAACATTCTACAGCTGAGAGATCTTAAGCCAAAATGTTAGGGGATATACTGCCAATTAAAGATGAATGTGAGAGAAATCACAGCAAATCACTCTGAAGATATACATGATTAACCATGGCCTGATTTATAGAAATTTAGTTTACACACAAATTCAGGGTACTCTTTCCTATAAACATTAATTTACAGTTGTTTTGAGACAGGTGTCCTTCTTGGAAAAACTTTCTGAACGGGACAGCGAAAACCTGAGATATGTTTTCAGGTTTATAATATCAGAGTCACTCCCAAGTGACTGCCAAAAGGAAAAGCTCTCCAGTTCATTCTAAGACCCTTCATTGAATGAGTTAAACCATATGAAACTGCCGTTTTTTTGTAAATAAAAACAGTTGAGCAGTGGTCCCACAACGTTCAGTCTTCATCACTGCACTGGAGAGCACATGCCTTAATAACAGCTTGCCGTCCTTGGCTTCACAGATAAAGTGAAAGTGTAGGACCCCTCTGACCGAGATGGTTTACCTCATTTGTGTTGCAGATGTTCTCTAGGGCTGGAGCCACATATTTTTCCTGGGAAAGCATTCCAAGAAATGATACCTGCAAAATGCATCCCAATAGGACATGAGCGCATACCACAGGGCTGCGAGCAGGGCCTCAGCACCCTGTGCATTGTCACGGCCGGCAGCTGCTCTCCCTCCCGCTGCGGACTCAGCTTTGGGGGTGTTCTAGTTTGCTAGTTGCCAGAATGCAACATGGTAGAGATGGATTGACTTTCAATGAAAGGGGATTTATTTAGTTAAGGTATGGTTCTTCAGAGGAAAGGCAACTAGCTTTCAACTGAGGTTCGTTCTTACCTGGGAAGGCACAGGGTGATCTCTGCTGGCCTTCTCTCCAGGCCTCTGGGTTCCAACAATTTTCCCTGGAGTGATTCCTTTCTGCATCTCCAAAGGTTTGGGCTGAACTGCGAGTGCTGAGATGAGGTATGTTGAGCTGCTTGGACTGTGCTACATTGAGCTCTCTCATTTAAGCACCAACCAATTAAACATCATTCACTGCAGCAGACATGCTTCCTAGCTGACTGCAGATGTAATCAGGAACAGATGAAATTTGCGTGCCATTGGCTCCTGTCCACAGCAGCAGAAATAGGCAACTTCACCTAGCCAAGTTGGCACCTGAACCTAACTACCATGGGGGTGGGTGGTGGGTGGCGCGGGGGTGTCAATGGGAAGTCCGAGCACAGGCAGCGAGTCTGCAAGGGTTTATGCTGTTGGCTTTCTTCTCCCTGACACACTGTGCTTTGTTCAGTGGAGTTGATATTTGTAAAAATTTGATTTTCAGAGTCCACCTACAGTAAACTTAGGCCTCTGTTTACCAGTAGTTAGACAATTAGAGGCTGACCCTCTCATAAGGCTTCTCTCCACAGCCCTGAGTTGCTCACGCTGAGGGCCAGGTGCATTTCTGCAGGAGTGAGAGGCTGGGGTTGGCCTGTTTGTGGGAAGGGGAGGCCATAAACACCTAGCTTAGGAGCAGATGCTAAAGAACTTCTATGCCAGTGTGACAGAGTGATTTGTTGGACTCCCAATTTTGTGTGTCTGTTTTTAAATTCATTTTTGTTTTACAAATTTATTGGAAACACTTTGGATTGAAAGTCAAATTCGAAATTAAAAAAAAAGCAAAATCCTGTCTGCCCTTCACCCCAGAACACTGGATCAGCACTCTGTAGTGCACCTCTTGCTGGTACTCTCGAGCGCCCTATGCAGTGCCCACAGTCCAGTGGGCTGCTGCTCTTTCCCTCTGTAGTGCGTATGTGTGGCCAAATATCCAACACATCTCTGATGCCACTTCTTCTGGAAGGTAAGGAAGGGTCTAAATAAATCCTTATTCCTTTCATCCATATGCTTTGAAACTGTCAGTGAAGCTAGTGCTTTCATGCATAACAAGCTGGGCATATGGAGAAGATTTTAAAAAGAGGATAACTGATGACCAAAAATTTATGGTCAAAAAGTGGTTACCAATGTTTATTTTTACAGAATAGGGGAATGATTGAAATCTAGACGTTGAAATATGAATAATCTTAAAATTCAGATGTAGGTTCTATTTTTAATCCATTTTAAGGAATATTGCTTTGAACTTTGGTTTAGAAGAGCTGGATGGGCAGATTAGGATAGTTTTGTATTGTGTTGCAAGATAAGTTGTTGAGGGTAAGTCACAAAGGAAAAGGAAAAATTAAATAGTCCTCTCTTCCTAGAAAACTCTGAAGGGTCAGTTATTTCTTCTTTGAGTCTAATGAAAAGCTTTTTCACCCTTCATCTTTCTACCAAGAACATGATTTCCTATCATCCTGGCTAGAAGCACTAATTAAATTCCTAACTCAGAATGCTGCTTTCCTTCACTCAGCAGGAAAGAAGAGTCTCAAATTAATTGATGGGGGGAGCCAGTGGCCCATCCTGTGGCTTTGTGAAAGGAGCCAGCTGTCACTTTAGTTGCCCATTGTGAGGATCTCATTCATTAGAAAGTAGGTTTGAACTGTCTGACAGCATTAGAAGCAGGTTTGCAGAGAGTACATTCTGATGACACAAATAAAACCAGATGTATTTCAGAGACGTCTGGATTTTATTTGTGTTTTTCAATATACATGGACCTAAAACAATCTGTCACTTAAAGAAAACTCATTTGAAGAATTCAGTGTGCAAATTAATTGAATTATATAGTGCATACAGTATTAATTTAGATGAAAAGTGGAATGGTACAAACTGAAGAGAACAAAAAATGTACAGCTTTTTATAATGGATATTCAGAAGTCTTTTTTGATTGAACTGCACTAGAAAGTAGTTCAGAAAGCTGCTTTTGCTATAGCAAAACCTTGAATGATACCCTTTAGCAATGAAAAGCATAAGTCATATTTCAATCCAGAAAACATACTCAGGGAGCAAGTATTAAGAGTTCCAAGGGAAGAGCATACAACTAGATAATGACGATTAGAGAGACATCCACATCATAGTTAGGGTCCAGACTTTTGTACCAGAGGATAAAAAAGGAATTGGGATTAAGAGTAGGTACCGTATTGCCAGATGTCCACGCAGATCTGCCCCGCCCCAGTGGTCCTGTTGAACTGCAGGGGACTTGATGACTTCACAGGTGGACCGTATGTTGTAGAACATAAACAGGCACTGCAGAGAACCTGAAGACGCCCAGCCAGGCCACTCTGAGCACATAGGAGAGGAATACGAATTAGGATAGAAAGAGAGGAAGAGGAAAGATCATTTAAGGCAGCAAGGCCATTCCCTGGGAGGGAGGACTGTATGTCTCTGGTGCAGTTCTGAGCCTGTGGGATGAACTGAGGATGACTGGGCCACATAAGGATGAAGGGCAAGGCTGGCACACCCCAGGGACATAGGACAACTAGTAAGGATGGCTGGGAACAGGTAACCACACTTTCTGTAGCTGTAAGATGTAGAGTACCAGTCCCGTAAGTGGTTTGAGGGATGCATTCAGGGCCCTCTCTCAACAGGCAAGTACACGAGGCGCCAAGAGCTGGGAGCATTTGTCCAGGATCACAGCGAGTCAGTGCCAGGACCTCGACCACGGCCCGGCACCGGGCGTGGAGCCACCTCGCCTCCCGCCTCCCGCCTTCCACGATCACTCAGCTCTCTCCCGTTACTCTCAACACTCACCCCCTACCAGGCAGGGGGGATGACTGGAATGGCAAGGGCGACAGAAATCACCCGTCAAAGGAAATTTGCTAGCTTCACCATCCACTGAAATTGCTAAAGGCAGGAGATGCTTTAGCCGCCGCTGACAGTTTAAAATATCCTTAAACACTGGCACAGCGCACAAGAAACCTGGTAACATTCCCGTCTCCTTTGTTTTCTTCAGTCTTTAAGGTTCACAGCTACTTTGCAAGCAGAGTAACAGCGTGGGGGGCGGGGTCTCTTCGGGACACCGCAGGTGATCTCTTCGGTTCATCTCAGGAAGAGCAGACTCAGGCAGCTTTCCTTTCCTGGTGACCTTCTGCCTGAAACACCAATCCTCACAGTGCGTTGGAAGGTGGCCTCCGGAGGTTCGGCGTGCGTTCCCCTGACAGACACCCCGAATGCGGGTCAGGCTTCGCAGGGCGCTGGCGGGGCTCTGCTGTCCTGGGCGAAGGGCGGCGCCCTGAGGACCCACACTGACTCTCCGTGGCACCTGGGTTTTCTGGGCAGTGCCTGGACCGCCCAGGGGGCAAGCTCCGGCGGAGCGCCTCCTCGTGGCCGCCCCAGGAAACCTCAGAGGACAGTTCGTTTGTCACCTTCTTTGGAAAGCATTTACAATTTTTCAAGCGTTTTTATTTCTAAAAACATTCAAAGAAAACTCGATAACTTCTTCCTCACTAGAGCTTACAGAGCGCCTGCTCCAGGATACGTGTTGTTTTTCCTTCCCTTGTAAGGGAGACTTGCTTTCCTGTTAGTACCGCAACCCAGCGAGGCCGAAGGGGCGCCAGCCAGTCCACGCCCGGGGAGCCTGAGGCCGCACGGGATCTGAGGGCAAGGGCAGCAGCCAGTACTGCGCTCCCGGGCCTCCCCGCCGCAGCCTTCCGCACCCGAACCCTGTGGCTGACGACCATCTCCGAGGTGGGCGCTCTCGGAGATGGAGCCTGGGAATAGGGGGGCAGGTACTGGCGGGTCCCCAGTCTGCCGGCCAGCCACCCTCCAACCTCGCTTGTTGGTAGAACTCGATGTGCCTCGGCCACGGGGTTGACTTCCGTGTCCGACTTTCCTCTCGTGAGGACACCGGCGGCGTTGGATGAGGGCACCCAGTTAGCTCACGAGAGGAGTGAGAAGGAGCCCGGGTCGCAAGCAGGATGCAGTCACCCGCGCTCCTCCGCCTCCGGTCGCTGTGGTGCTGACTGCCATTAGCACTGCCCAGGGGCAGGTGAGCCACGGCCGGGGGGAGGAGCCAAGCGCGGGATGGGAGAGGCCAGCGACGCCGAGGGCCAGGGCAGACAACGATAAAGCGAACCGAGACCCGGGTCCTCTCCTCCAAAGCCGGCTCTCAAACTTTTTAAGACCCTGTCTGTCCCAAGTCAAGTCTAACGTGCATGACGGTGGAAAGCGGGCGTGGGACGCCCTGGGGCTGGGACGGTCCTCCCACTCGGCCGCCACCCTCGGGCCTTCAAGGGAGGAATGGCAGGCAGGGGGACCTGAGGTCACATTGGGCTGGCAGGCCCCAGCGGGGACACCTGCCTGCCGTTCCTTCTCAATCGGACTCGCTACCAACTTCACCTCTGCTGTTGTCCCGCCCTAGTCTCCTCGGAGGCTCCCAGGAGACCGCCGCGGGTGCCCGGGCTTCCCGCCCTGGAAGGCTCCCAATTCCCCATGCTGCCGTGGATCACGTGTTGCCTCCGGCCGAGGGTGCTTTCAGACACGCCGAGGACCCACAACCCGACCCCCGGCTGGCGCCCGTGAATCCTCCGGGAGGGTCCAGACCCGGCTCTCGTCCCCGCTGCACCAGCCCTGAAGGGCCGCCGCCTCTCGGTCTCGGGCTGGCCCCCACTCCCCTGCGCTACCCGCCCCCAGCCTGCAGCTCATCCTGGCCCCCACCCCCGACCCCGTCCATGCCCTGGGGCCACGCTCCCCCTCCCCCGCAGGTTCCTGTCGCTTCCAGGGTGCCTTTCTATCTACGCGCTTGATGCTTAGCCTGGCATCCGACCTCTGTTTCAATGTGGTCCCTGATGTCTCATGTAGCGTCGTCTCGGTTCCTTGTCACCCGGCCCTTCCCTTTCGGCCGGGTCGCACACTGCGACCAAAAAAAGCTCCTCTCTCCCCGGGGTCCCCTGCCCTGCTCAGGCCGCTTCTCTGCCCCGGGGCCGCTGGGTAGGCGGTCGCCACCACCCTGTCCTGCTGCAGAGCCTTTCCTGCAACCACAGGAACCGAGGTCACTGTCTTCAGCCCACCGCCTGCCACGGGTGGGGGGCAGCCAGAGACCGGGGAACCCAGCCCAGGCCTGGCCGGCCAAGAAGGAGCCGGGCCGCGTATTTCTCCACAGTGTCCCCCGCTTCGGGGACGAGAAGCTGCTGTACCCCCACTTCTGGCCTCTCCGCCTCCCCGGAGCTTCCCTTTGCTATGTGTCCCTTTGCCCTCTTTTAAATCATAATTTTAAAATCTATTAATTATTTATTTTTTTATCCATACTTTTTCACTCACCTGTTCACATCCTGGATAAGTGGAGCATCAGACAAAGGTTTTCACAATCAAAGCCATCAATAGTCTTCAAGAATTAAGGCTCCTGGAAAAGAGCTCTACAGTTTCAGGCACTTCCATCCAACCATTCTAATACATCATAAACTAAAAGGGGGTATCTATAAAATGCATAAGAATAGCCTCCAGGGTAACCTCCCAGCTCTGTTTGAAATCTCTCAGCCACTGACACCCTATTTTGTCTCATTTCTCTCTTCCCTCTTTTGGTCAAGCAGGCTTTCTCGATCCCTTGATGCTGGGTCCTGGCTCATCCTGGACTTTGGTCCAATGTCTCATGTTTCCAGAGATGTTCACCCCTACGATTCAGGTCCCCCATAGTGGGGGAGGGCAATGAATTCACCTGCTATGTTGGCTGAGAGAGAGAGGCCACATCTGAACTACAAAAGAGGTTCCCTGGAGTAGAGTGTTAGGCCTAACTTTAAGTAGACTTAGCCTATCCTTTGCAGGAATAAGTTTTGTAGGGGTGAACCCTTGATCACCAGGACTCAGCATATTAATTTTGTTGTCCCTATTGCTTGCAAGAATATCAGAAATTTTCCAACTGGGGGAAGTTGCATATTTCCTACTTTCTCCCCATTCCCCCAAGGGGACTTTGTAAATACTTTTTTATTAGCTGTCCAAATCACTGGGATTTATCACGACAGTCCAGTAATCTCATGCCCTATTTGAGATTCCATGTACTCATGGTGTTCAACTAAACTGACCATACAGGTTAAATTAGGGAATTACACTACCCAAAACATAAAGTTTGCACCAAAGAAATCTCTCTCTCTCTTTGGCCTCACACAGAAGTTGAAGTTTTAAACTATGGTCCATATCATCCTTTACTCAGTCTTCTGATATGCCTTAGTCCTATCCAGATCAGCTTCATTCATATCTCTGCTTGATGTCTCATCACTTTTTTTCAACTTCTTAAGAAGTTCCTATATGGCATACTGCTGACTTTTGTTGCTTCAGTGCTCTAACTCTGAGTCTCAGGTGTCACATAAATACATGAAGTTTCATGGAAACACCATGTTGTAAACAACAAGATCAGTATCTCAGAAGTTAGAATGAACAGTTACACCTCCTGAATAGATGTGACTGCTGTAAGAACTTAATCTAGGACACTTTACAATAAGCTCTAACCTGGTAACTGATGCTCTCAATTTTTTATATTATAGTTCGTCCATGTTGGAAAGATGGCCATACTTGAAAGAGAATAAATTCTCATCTGACTGTGGAGAAGGAAAGAACTTATTAATAATCCTGCAAGAATGGGCACACAGAGAAGGACAGGATGGCTGCTTAGTGAGGTGTGGGAAATACTTTGTCCTCCAGAGCAGCAGGGAGAGTCTGCTGAAGTTAAAAGTACCACATCACCTTATGCTGGAGGATTTGCAGACAGACAAACCACATATACTGGGTAGGATAGGAAAAATCAGACCAGAGGCTTCACAGGAAAGCCTTTCAATCTGCTGGGTCTCACCCTCAGGGAAAACTGATGCAGGTGACTCTTTCCTCCTGATAGGAGGCCAGTTTGGTCTGGGAAAAATATGGCTGGCATCTATAATACCAAAGTAGACCCTCCTAAGGGGGGGAGGGGCAGTGGGGGAAAGACACCATACAGGCGGGGAAAGGAAGAAGAAAACAGGAACTGAAAAAGTCTGATCTGTTAAAGAAAACCTAAGCTAAAGGTCCAGAATAAGCTGAACTGAATGTCAAAGAACAGATAGACAACAAAGTCTTCCAGCAAGAAAATCCTAGATAAAAAAAAGTCAAAACAATCCCCAGAATAAACTAATTAAGGTAAATGAATGCCTCGATGTCAACAAAAAATAATGACACATACTAGGAAAATTGAAGATATGGCCCAGTCAAAGGAACAAACCAATGATTCAAATGAGATACAGGAGTTGAAGCAATTAATTCAGAATGTTCGAACAGACATGGAAAACCTTATCAAAAATCACATCAATGAATTGAGGGAGGATATAAAGAAGACAAGGAATGAACAAAAAAGAAATAGAAAGTCTGAAAAAACAAATCACAAAATTTATGGGAATGAAAGGCACAGTAGAAGAGATGGAAAGAAAAAAACAATGGAAACCTACAATGTCAGATTTCAAGAGGCAGCAAATAGGATTAGTGAACTGGAGGATGGGACATCTGAAATCAAACAAGCAAAAGAAAATAAAGAGAAAAGAATAGAAAAATATGAGCAGGGACTCAGGGAATTGAATGACAACATGAAGTGCACAAATATACAGGTTGTGGGTGTTTCAGAAGAAGAAAAGGGAAAAGGAGGGGAGAAATTAATATAGGGAATTATCACTGAAAATTTCTCAACTCTTATGGAAGACTTAAAATTACAGATCCAAGAGGTGCAGCGAGCCCAAAAAGGAATTGATCCAAATAAGTGTACTCCAAGACACTTACCAATCAGAATGTCAGAATCAAAGAAAAAGAGAGAATCATGAAAGCAGCAAGAGAAAAGCAGTCCATCACATACAAGGGAAGCCCAATAAGCTTCCCAGTGTGTATATTTCTCAGCAGAAACAATGAAGGTGAGAAGACTGTGGGATGATACATTTAAATTAATAAAAGAGAGTGCTTGCTTCAGTGGCACATATACTAAAATTGGAACGATACAGAGAAGATTAACATGGCCCCTGAGCAAGGATGACACATAAATTAATGAAAGAGAAAAACTGCAAACCAAGAATGCTATATCCACCTAAATTCCCTTTAAAAATGAGAGGAAATTAAAACATTTTCACTGCCTTCACTGAATATAGTTTCAAACTAACCACCCTCCCCCAGTCTATATGGGACATGACTCCCAGGAGTGTGGACCTTCCTGGCAACGTGGGACAGAAATCCTAGAATGAGCTGAGACTCAGCATCAAGGGATTGAGAAAACCTTCTTGACCCAAAGGGGGAAGGGTGAAATGAGAAAAAATAAAGTGTCAATGGCTGAGGGATTCCAAACAGAGCCAAGGGGTTATCCTGGAGGTTATTTTTATGTATTAAATGGATATCACCTTGTTAGTCAAGATGTAATGGAGGGGCTGGAGGGAACTGCCTGAAAATGTAGAGCCAGGTAGCCATGTTTCTTAGAGATGATTGTATAATGATACAGCTTTCAGAAGGTGACTGTATGATTGTGAAAACCTTGTGTCTGATGCTCCTTTTATCTACCTTGTCAACAAAAATATAAACCATACGGAGTGAAAATAAAGAACGGGGGAACAAATGTTAAAATAAATATAGTAGATTGAAATGCTAGTGATCAATGAAAGGGTGGGGTAAGGGGTATGGTATGTATGAACTTTTATCTGTTATCTTTTTTTGTTGTTGTTGTTTGGTTGTTTTCTTTCTCTTGTCTTTTTATTTCTTTATCTGGATTGATGCAGATGTTCTAAGGAATGATCACAGCGATGAATATGCAACTGTGTGGTGATATTGTGAATTAGTGATTATATATGTACAACAGAATGATCTTATGTTAAGGTCTGTCTTTGTTTCTTGTTATATATTTCTTTTAAATTTAAGAATTAATTTTAAAAAAAAGGAAAAGAAATGAGGGGGAAATTAAAACATTTTCAGACCAAAAAAAATCTTGTGACCAAGAGACCATTCTGCAAGAAATGCCAAAGGGAGCACTAGAGACAGATAGGAAAAGTCAGGAGAGAGAAGTGTGGAGAAGAGTGTAGAAATGAAGACTACAAGTAAAGGTAAAAAGAAGGAAAATTAGATATGACCTATAAAATTCAAAAGGTAAAATGGTAGAAGAAAGTACTACCCATGCAGTAATAACACTAAATGTTAATGATTTAAACCTCCCAATCAAAAGACCTAGATGAGCAGAATGGATTAAAAAACAGGACCTATCTATATGCTGTCTACAGGAAATGCGTCTTAGACCCAAGGATAAGCATAGGTTGAAAGTGAAAGGTTGGGAAAAGGTATTTCATGCAAATAACAATCAGAAAAGATCAGGAGCAGCTATACTAATATCCAACAAATTAGACTTCAAATGAAAAACAGTTAAAAGGAACAAAGAAGGCCATTATGTACTAATAAAAGGAACAGTTCAACAAGAAGACATAACAATCGTAAATATGTATGCACGGAGCCAGAATGCTCCAAAATACATGAGGCAAATACTGAAAAGAGAAATAGACACATCTACAATAATATTTGGAGACTTTCGTTCCCCACTCTCGTAATGGACAGAATATCTAGACAGAAGATCACTAAATAAACTGAAAGTTTGAATAATACAGTAAATGAGCTGGACTTAACAAACATTTATAGAACATTACACCCTACAATGGCAGGATATACCTTTTTCTCAAGTGCTCATGGATCATTCTCAAGGATAGACCATATTCTGGGTCACAAAACAAGTCTCAATAAATTTCAAAAGATGGAAACATACAAAACACTCTCTCAGATCATAAAGGAATGAAGTTGGAACTGAATAATAGACAGAGTGCCAGAAAATTCACAAATACATGGATGCTCAACAACACACTCTTTTTTTTTTTATTAACGGAAAGAAAAAAAAAGAAATTAACACAACATTTAGAAATCATACCGTTCTACATATGCACTCAGTAATTCTTAACATCATCACATAGATGCATGATCATTGTTTCTTAGTACATTTGCATCGGTTTAGAGGAACTAGCGACACAACAGAAAAAGATATAAAATGTTAATATAAAGAAAAGAAATAAAAGTAGTAATAATAGTAAAAAACAACAACAACAAACAAACAAACAAGCAAACAAAAACAAAAAAAAACCCCTATAGCTCAGATGCAGCTTCATTCAGTGTTTTAACATGATTACTTTACAATTAGGTATCATTGTGCTGTCCATTTTTGAGTTTTTATATCTAGTCCTGTTGCACAGTCTGTATCCCTTCAGCTTCAATTACCCATTGTCTTACCCTGTTTCTAACTTCTGCTGAACTCTGTTACCAATGACATATTTCAAGTTTATTCTCGAATGTCCGTTCACATCAGTGGGACCATACAGTATTTGTCCTTTAGTTTTTGGCTGGATTCACTCAGCATAATATTCTCTAGGTCCATCCATGTTATTACATGGTTCATAAGTTTATCTTGTCTTGAAGCTGCATAATATTCCATTGTATGTATATACTACAGTTTATTTAGCCACTCTTCTGTTGATGGAGATTTTGGCTGTTTCCATCTCTTTGCAATTGTAAATAATGCTGCTATAAACATTGGTGTGCAAATGTCCGTTTGTGTCTTTGCCCTTAAGTCCTTTGAGTAGATACCTAGCAATGGTATTGCTGGGTCGTATGGCAATTCTATATTCAGCTTTTTGAGGAACCGCCAAACTGCCTTCCACAGTGGTTGCACCCTTTGACATTCCCACCAACAGTGGATAAGTGTGCCTCTTTCTCCGCATCCTCTCCAGCACTTGTCATTTTCTGTTTTGTTGATAATGGCCATTCTGGTGGGTGTGAGATGATATCTCATTGTGGTTTTGATTTGCATTTCTCTAATGGCCAGGGACATTGAGCATCTCTTCATGTGCCTCTTGGCCATCCGTATTTCTTCTTCTGGTAGGTGTCTGTTCAAGTCTTTTTCCCATTTTGTAATTGGGTTGGCTGTCTTTTTGTTGTTGAGTTGAACAATCTCTTTATATATTCTGGATACTAGACCTTTATCTGATATGTCGTTTCCAAATATTGTCTCCCATTGTGTAGGCTGTCTTTCTACTTTCTTGATGAAGTTCTTTGATGCACAAAAGTGTTTAATTTTGAGGAGCTCCCATTTATTTATTTCTTTCTTCAGTGCTCTTGCTTTAGGTTTAAGGTCCATAAAACCGCCTCCAGTTGTAAGATTCGTAAGATATCTCCCTACATTTTCCTCTAACTGTTTTATGGTCTTAGACCTAATGTTTAGAACTTTGATCCATTTTGAGTTAATTTTTGTATAAGGTGTGAGATACGGGTCTTCTTTCATTCTTTTACTTATGGATATCCAGTTCTCTAGGCACCATTTATTGAAGAGACTGTTCTGTCCCAGGTGAGTTGGCTTGACTGCCTTATCAAAGATCAAATGTCCATAGATGAGGGGGTCTATATCTGAGCACTCTATTCGATTCCATTGGTCGATATATCGAGCTTTATGCCAATACCATGCTGTTTTGACCACTGTGGCTTCATAATATGCCTTAAAGTCCGGCATCGCTAGACCTCCAGCTTCGTTTTTTTTCCTCAAGATGTTTTTAGCAATTCGGGGCAACCTGCCCTTCCAGATAAATTTGCTTATTGGTTTTTCTATTTCTGAAAAATAAGTTGTTGGGATTTTGATTGGTATTGCATTGAATCTGTAGATGAGTTTAGGTAGGATTGACATCTTAATTATATTTAGTCTTCCAATCCATGAACACGGTATGCCCTTCCATCTCTTTAGGTCTTCTGTGATTTCTTTTAGCAGTTTTTGTAGTTTTATTTATATAGGTTTTTTGTCTCTTTGGTTAAATTTATTCCTAGGTATTTTATTCTTTTAGTTGCGATTGTAAATGGGATTCGTTTCTTGATTTCCACCTCAGCTTGTTCATTACTAGTGTATAGAAAAGCTACAGATTTTTGAATGTTGATCTTGTAGCCTGCTACTTTGCTGTACTCATTTATTAGCTCTAGTAATTTTGTTGTGGATTTTTCTGGGTTTTCTACGTATAGTATCATATCGTCTGCAAACAGTGATAGTTTTACTTCTTCCTTTCCAATTTTGATGCCTTGTATTTCTTTTTCTTGCCTAATTGCTCTGGCTAGAACTTCCAACACAATGTTGAATAATAGTGGTGATAGTGGACATCCTTGTCTTGTTCCTGATCTTAGGGGGAAAGTTTTCAATTTTTCCCCATTGAGGATGATATTAGCTGTGGGTTTTTCATATATTCCCTCTATCATTTTAAGGAAGTTCCCTTGTATTCCTATCTTTTGAAGTGTTTTCAGCAGGAAAGGATGTTGAATCTTGTCAAATGCCTTCTCTGCATCAATTGAGATGATCATGTGATTTTTCTGCTTTGATTTGTTGATATGGTGTATTACATTAATTGATTTTCTTATGTTGAACCATCCTTGCATACCTGGGATGAATCCTACTTGGTCATGATGTATAATTCTTTTAATGTGTTGTTGGATACGATTTGCTAGAATTTTATTGAGGATTTTTGCATCTGTATTCATTAGAGAGATTGGTCTGTAGTTTTCTTTTTTTGTAATATCTTTGCCTGGTTTTGGTATGAGGGTGATGTTGGCTTCATAGAATGAATTAGGTAGTTTTCCCTCCACTTCGATTATGTTGAAGAGTTTGAGGAGAGTAGGTACTAATTCTTTCTGGAATGTTTGATAGAATTCACATGTGAAGCCGTCTGGTCCTGGACTTTTCTTTTTAGGGAGCTTTTGAATAACTAATTCAATCTCTTTACTTGTGATTGGTTTTTTGAGGTCGTCTATTTCTTCTTGAGTCAAAGTTGGTTGTTCATGTCTTTCCAGGAACCCGTCCATTTCATCTAAATTGTTGTATTTATCAGCATAAAGTTGTTCATAGTATCCTGTTATTACCTCCTTTATTTCTGTGAGCTCAGTAGTTATGTCTCCTCTTCCATTTCTAATCTTATTTATTTGCATCCTCTCTCTTCTTCTTTTTGTCAATCTTGCTAAGGGCCCATCAATCTTGTTGATTTTCTCATAGAACCAACTTCTGGTCTTATTGATTTTCTCTATTGTTTTCATGTTTTCAATTTCATTTATTTTTGCTCTAATCTTTGTTATTTCTTTCCTTTTGCTTGCTTTGGGATTAGTTTGCTGTTCTTTCTCCAGTTCTTCCAAGTGGACAGTTAATTCCTGCATTTTTGCCTTTTCTTCTTTTCTGATAAAGGCATTTAGGGCAATAAATTTCCCTCTTAGCACTGCCTTTGCTGCGTCCCATAAGTTTTGATATGTTGTGTCTTCATTTTCATTTGCCTCTAGGTATTTACTAATTTCTCTTGCAATTTCTTCTTTGACCCACTTGTTGTTTAAGAGTGTGTTGTTGAGCCTCCATGTATTTATGAATTTTCTGGCACTCCACCTATTATTGATTTCCAACTTCATTCCTTTATGATCCGAGAAAGTGTTGTGTATGATTTCAATTTTTTTAAATTTGTTAAGACTTGCTTTGTGACCCAGCATATGGTCTATCTTTGAGAATGATCCATGAGCACTTGAAAAAAAGGTGTATCCTGCTGTTGTGGGATGTAATGTCCTATAAATGTCTGTTAAGTCAAGCTCATTTATAGTAATATTCAGATTCTCTATTTCTTTATTGATCCTCTGTCTAGATGTTCTGTCCATTGATGAGAGTGGTGAATTGAAGTCTCCAACTATTATGGTATATGTGTCTATTTCCCTTTTCAGTGTTTGCAGTGTATTCCTCACGTATTTTGGGGCATTCTGGTTCGGTGCGTAAATATTTATGATTGTTATGTCTTCTTGCTTAATTGTTCCTTTTAATAGTATATAGTGCCCTTCTTTGTCTCTTTTAACTGTTTTACATTTGAAGTCTAATTTGTTGGATATTAGTATAGCCACTCCTGCTCTTTTCTGGTTGTTATTTGCATGAAATATCTTTTACCAACCTTTCACTTTCAACCTATATTTATCTTTGGGTCTAAGATGTGTTTCCTGTAGACAGCATATAGAAGGATCCTGTTTTTTAATCCATTCTGCCAGTCTATGTCTTTTGATTGGCGAATTCAGTCCATTAACATTTAGAGTTATTACTGTTTGGATAATATTTTCCTCTACCATTTTGCGTTTTGTATTATATATATCATATCTGACTTTCCTTCTTTCTACACTTTTCTCCATGCCTCTCTCTTCTGTCTTTTTGTATCTGACTCTAGTGCTTCCTTTAGTATTTCTTGCAGAGCTGGTCTCTTGGTCACAAATTCTCTCAGTGACTTTTTGTCTGAGAATGTTTTAATTTCTCCCTCATTTTTGAAGGGCAATTTTGCTGGATATAGGAGTCTTGGTTGGCAGTTTTTCTCTTTTAGTAATTTAAATATATCATCCCACTGTCTTCTAGCTTCCATAGTTTCTGCTGAGAAATCTACACATAGTCTTATTGGGTTTCCCTTGTATGTGATGGATTGTTTTCTCTTGCTGCTTTCAAGATCCTCTCTTTCTCTTTGACCTCTGACATTCTAACTAGGAAGTGTCTTGGGGAACGCCTATTTGTGTCTAATCTCTTTGGGGTGCGCTGCACTTCTTGGATCTGTAATTTAAGTCTTTCATAAGAGTTGGGAAATTTTCAGTGATAATTTCTTCCATTAGTTTTTCTCCTCCTTTTACCTTCTCTTCTCCTTCTAGGACACCCACTAGTATATTTGTACGGTTCACATTGTCCTTGAGTTCCCTGATACCTTGTTCAAATTTTTCCATTCTTTTCCGGATAGTTTCTGTTTCTTTTTGGAATTCAGATGTTTCATCCTACAAATCACTAATTCTATCTTCTGTCTCTTTAAATCTGTCATTGTAGGTATCCATTGTTTTTTCCATCTTTTCTACTTTATCTTTCACTTCCATAAGTTCTGTGATTTGTTTTTTCAATTTTTCTACTTCTTCTTTATGTTCAGCCCATGTCTTCTTCATGTCCTCCCTCAGTTTATCGATTTCGTTTTTGAAGAGGTTTTCCATTTCTGTTCGTATATTCAGCATTAGTTGTTTCAGCTCCTGTATCTCATTTGAACTATTGGTTTCTTCGTTTGACTGGGCCATATGTTCAATTTTCTGAGCGTGAACCGTTATCTTTTGCTGGCGTCTGGGCATTTAGTCAGATTTCCCTGGGTGTTCGACCCCACAGGTTGAAAGATTTTTCTGTGAAATCTCTGGGTTCTGTTTTTCTTATCCTGCCCAGTAGGTGGCGCTCGTGGCACACGTTTGTCTATGGGTTCCACCAGTGAAAGTTGCTGTGGGTCCTTTAACTCTGGGAAATTCTCGCTGTAGGGGAGTTTCGGCAGCCGAAGCGTCTTGGAAGAATGCCAGCCGGCCTGGGGTTCCGAATGTGGGGAGGGTCGCCGCTGCCGCAGCACGGGAGAGCGTCCGGCCAAATTAGCTAGTCGGCCCGGGGCGCCAAGCATGGTGGGAGGGCGCCAGCTGTCGCAGCCCAGGAGAGTGCACTCTTCCCAGCTGGACGGGGGAGTAACGTGTTTGGAAGGGATCCCCTGGTCACTGTTCTTCGCAGTCTGGGAATTTCCGACCCAACTATCTCAGTTGGTCCAGGGGGCCTCGCGTGGTGGGGGCACCAGCCACCACGGCCTAAGGGGACCGCCTGTCCAATTCTACCAGCTGGCCTGGGAAGGTGGAAGGGAGGGACTCTGGTCACTTGCCGTCCCACCCAGGAAAGCCCGTGCCCCTTGGTGATCTCACCGGAGCTGGTTCTCCCAGATAGTCAGCTGTTCCAGGATGGGGTACGCCGTCCCTTTGATCTCCCTCGTGGCTCCAGGAGCTGCTCTGTATTATCTCCACTCCCCCAGTAGCTGTTCTGGAGGAGGAAAGGTGAGGGCGGCAAGTCTGTCGAGGCTGGTGGCGAAGGAGCTGGTGAAGGCGGGGGAAGAGGGCACCGTGCTGGTTGGAGAGCCGCCAGAGCAGGAGGGGGAAAAGAGGAGAGAAGGAGGGCAGGTGGGTCGGCTGCTGCAGGGCGTGGGCGCTGCGCTGGGCCAGCGGAGAAAGAGAGGGGAGAAGGAGGGCGGGCGGGTCGGCTGCTGCGGGGCATGGGCACTGCGCGGCGGGCCGGCGGAGAAAGAGAGGGGAGAAGTCAACAACACACTCTTAATCAACCAGTGGGTTAAGAAAGAAATTACAAGAGAAGTCAGTGAACATCTCGAGGCAAATGAAAATGAAAAAAAAATCAAAATTTATGGGATGCAGCAAAGACAGTGCTAAGAGGGAAATTTACTGCCATAAATGCCTATATCAAAAAAAAAAGAAAGAGCAAAAATTGAGGCATTAACTGTCCACTTGGAAGAACTAGAGAAAGAAAATCAAACTGCAAAGCAAGCAAAGGAAGGAAATAATGAAGATAAGAACCGAAATAAATGAAATTGTGAACATGAAAACAATCAAGAAAATCAACAAAACCAGAGCTCGTTCTATGAGAAAATCCATAAGACTGATGGACCCTTAGCAAGGTTGACATAAAGAAGAGAGAGATGCACATAATTAAAATCAGAAATGGAAGAGGAGACATAACCACTGACCCCACGGAAATAAAGGAAGTAATGAGAGGATACTTTTAAGAACTTTATGCTAATAAACTCGACAATATAGATGAAATGGGTAACTTCCTAGAAAGGCATGAACAACCCACAATGACTCGAGAAGAAATAGACAATGTCAACAAGCCAATCACAAGTAAAGAAATTGAATCAGTCATTAAGAAGCTCATACCAAAGCCAGACAAAGACATAACAGAAAAAGAAAACAATAGCACACCCTTAACAATATAGATGTAAAAATCCTCAACAAAATTCTTGCACATCAAATCCAGCAGCATATTAAAAGAATTATACACCATGACCAAGTAGGATTCATTGCAGGTAAGCCAGGCTGGTTCAACATAGAAAATCAATTAATGTAATACATCATAGTAACAAATCTAATCAGAAAAACCACATGATCTTCTCAATTGATGCAGAAAAGGCATTTGACAAAATTTAACATCCTTTCCTGTTGAACACACTTCAAAGGATGGGAAGAACAGGGAACTTCGTCAACATCATCCTCAATGGAGAAAAATGAAAACTTTCCCCTTAACATCAGGAACAAGAGAAGGATGTCCACTATCACCATTGTTATTCAACATTGTGTTGGAAGTTCTAGACCATAAAAGTGTTTGAAGAAAATGTAGGGAAATATCTTATAAATCTTGTAATAGGAGACAGTTTCCTAGACCTTACACCCAAAGCATGAGCACTGAAGAAAAAAAAGAAAGAATTGGGAGCTCCTTAAAATTACATTCTTTTGTGCATCAAAGAACTTTGTCAATAAAGTACAATGACAGTTTCCACAATGGGAGACAATAGTTGGAAATGATATATCAAATAAAAGTCTAGTATCTAGCATACAGAAAGAGATTGTTCAACTCAACAAGAAGATGAACAACCCAATTATAAAGTGGGCAAAAGACTTGAACAGACACTTCTTGGAAGAGGAAATGCAGATGGCCAAAAGGCACAGGAAGAGATGCTCAATTTCCCTGGCTATTAGGGAAATGCAAATCAAAGGCACAATGAGATATATCATCTCACACCCTGCATAAAACAGAAAATGGTAAGTGCTGGAGAGGATGTGGAGTGAGAGGCACACTTATCCACTGTCAATGGGAATGTGAAATGGTACAACTGCTATGGAAGGCAGTTTGGAGGTTCCCCAGGAAGCTAAATTCCCCAGGAAGTCTAGAATTGCCTTATGACCCAGCAATACCAGGACATGAGGGCAAGGACATATGATAGGCCATGACAAACTCTGGGAATCTGTCTTGTAATTGCTTGTTGAAATGTGCTCTGAAAGCTGTTGTCTTTTTCTTTTTTGTTTTGTATATATGTTATATTATACAATAACATTTTTTAAGGAACAGAGAAAAACAATTGCTGGAGAAAATGTGGAGTAAGAGATGTAAGTATTCACCATCAGTAGGGAAATGAGAGACATTGCAGCCCTTTTGAGGGCAGCATGGTGGTTCCATAGAAGGCTAGGTGTGTGGTTGCCATATCATTCTGCAGTCCTGTTGCTCAGTATATTCCTTGAGGAGCTGACTGTGAAGGCACAAATGGATAGTTGCACATTAGTGCTTCTGGTAGTAGTATTCATGATCTATAATGAACAGAGATGACCTAAGGGTACAATGACTGGGGTATGGAAGGGGGAACATTAGTGTATGCATCAATGGCCTACTGGGCAGCACAAGAAGGAATGAAGTTTCTTCTTTCATAACTAGGAATGCAAGGCATGCATAACTAGATGAATGAATCTTAAGGAATGTATGTTGAATGAAATGTCTGGAACAAAAAGACAAATATTATCATATCTCAATCATATGGTCTAACTATAGTACAAAAACCCAGTGAACTAAATTCAACAGCATGTGTTATTAGGTTGGGGCCTATTGTAAAGAGTCCTAGATTGTAAGATCTTCAACAGTCACATATATTCAGAACTTTTACTTCCAAATTCTGTGATATTAAGCTGTTTGTATATAATCTGGTCATTCACAGGAACTTAAGGTTTTTGTGTGGCATTTGAGACCTTGAGTTAGACCTCTGAAACTATGATCAGTTTTTCAACTTTTATTCCTCTAAGGGGTACTGCTAACTTTCATAGCAGCACCCCTTAGAGGAATAAAAGTCGACAAACTGATCAGACTTTGAGTAGATATACGAATGAAGCTGATCTGGATAGAACTAAGATATATCAGAACACAGAGTAAGAATGATGTCATCCATATTTTAAAACTTCAACTTCTGGGTGAAGTTAAAGGGAGAGATGTTTATTGAGTACAAAATTTACATTTTGGATACTGCATTTCATTATTTAACCTCTATGGTCAGTTTAGATGAACACCATAAGTACATGGATTCTTGAATAAGGAGTGATATTTTATTAGTTTGTCCAGGTTATTGTTTTGCCTGGATATGTCCCAGAGTAATTTGAGAAGTGGATCAAGAAGTAAAATTTGTAAAATTCCCTTGGGGAACTAGGGAGAAGGGAGGAAATGTTCAACTTCCTCATTTGGAGAATTTCTGGTATCCTCACAATCAGAGGTGACAATCAAATCAAGGTGAGACAAAATCAAGTCAATGACTGAGAGATTACAAATAGAGTCAAGAGCTTATACTAAAAGTTTCTCATGCATTATGTAAATACTCATTTTTAGTTTCTGATGTATTGGAGTGGTTAGAGGAAATATGTAAAAGTGTTGAGGTGGATTCCCATAGACTTAATTCTTGGAGATAAATGTATAAAGATACAGCTTTTACAATATGACTGTGATAGTGAAAACCTTGTGTCTGATGCTCATTTTATCCAGGGTATGCACAGGTGAGTGCAAAAATATGCATTGAAATAAATAAATAAATATTTGAGGGTTCAAGAGGTAAAATGAATTGGGTAGATGGAAACACTAGTGGTCAATGAGAGGAAGGAGTAAGGTAGATAATATATATGAGTTTTTTCTTTTTCTTTTTATTGCTTTTTCTAGAGTGATGAAAGTGTTCTTAAAAAATGACCATTTTGATGAATGCATAACCATGTGATGATATTGTGAACCACCATGTATGAAATGTATATACATATGTGAAGATTTCTCAATAAAAATATTTTTTTAAAAAACCATGTCTCTTCTTAGGTCCTGTTAATAAGTAGGATAAATTGTATTTGAACCTTTGCAAATGATTATTTTCAGATAAGCGTAATAATATTCAGTGGGGGTTTCTGAATTCTGGGGAGATCAAGCAGGAGATAAAGGATAAATGTTTTATAAGTAATGGAAAGTTGTGCTGGTTTGATGTGCTCTAGAAAAGCCATGTTTCAATCCTAATCCCATTTTGCAAAGGCAGCCATTTCTTCTAATCCTTACTCAGAAGTGTGTATTTGAAACTGTAATTAGATCCTCTCCCGGGAGATGTGACTCAATCAAGAGTGATTCTTAAACTGGATTAGGTGGAGACATGTCTCCATCCATTTGGGTGGGTCTTAATTAGTTTACCAGAATCCTATAAAAGAGAATGACAAGAGAGAAAACCAAAAGATTATGAGACAGTGGAATGATATAGCCATGAGAAGCAGAGAAAACACGAGCCAGTGACCTGTGGAAGTAGAGAAGAAAAATGCCTGCCAGGAAGCTTCATAAAAGGAAGCCAGGAGAGAAATCTAGCAGATGATGCCATGTTCACCACATGCCTTCTCACTTGACAGAGAAGCTCTGAACTTCATCGGCCTTCTTGAACCAAGGTACCTTCCCTGGGTGCCTTAGATTGGACATTTCTATAGACTTTTCAAAACTGAGACATTTTCCCAGCCTCATAATTATAAACTAACAACTTATTAAATTCTCCTTTTTAAAAGCCATTCCATTTCTGGTATATTGCATTCCGGCAGCTAGCAAACTAGAACAGCTTAAGCAAAAATCTAAAAAAATCTATAATCATTCTGTATCAACTCACTCAGTTCTTGGTAATTAATCCATGTTCTGCTTGATTGCATGTTAGCAATATTATGAGCCTCTCAGCTTCTTTAGTGGAATTCTTGAGCTCTTAACTCAATCCAGTGATATGATCTTAGAGTAATATAAGCATTATAATTAAAGCTTATGCCCTAGGGTTCCTTCTTATGGTTGAATGAGACTCATCTTTTGGTTTAAGACAAAACAATCTGGCCTGAACCTAACCTGACTGTAAGTGTAAGTTTCAGAAGGAAATAAATCTATAAAAGAAAGATACTTTGATTCAAGAAGGCTGATTATGTTCAATGTTTCTATCTCAGCTGGAAGGGCAGATAGTGAAGTCTGCTAACTTTCTCTTCTGGCTTCTTGTTTCATGAAGCTCCCTGGGAGGCATTTTCCTTCTTCATCTCCAAAAGTCAGTGGCTGGTGCACTCTCTGATTCATGGTTCTACAGAATTCTCCTCATTCTCAAGAGGAACTCTGCTTCTCATGTCATTCTTTCCTTATTCTCTACTCTCTCAGAATCTCATGACTTTCCCTATTATTCTCAAACTTTTCCCAAAGTATTTCTTTAAAAGTACTCCAGTAAAACCAATCAAGACCCACCTGGAATGGTCATAGATAAGTCTCAACTTAATCAAGTTTAATACCCACACTTGATTGAGTCACATCTCTATGGAGATAAGCTCATTAAAGTTTTCAGCATACAATATGAACAGGGACTAGAAGAAACCATTGCTCCTACAAGGTTGAATAGTATTAAGACATGGATTTGCTAGGGTACATACACTTTTTCAAACTTACACAGATGCAATTAAATAGCATACAGGTTATTTAAGTCCACAAAATAATCTCACAGTAACATACAGGGAAGTGCTTGCTTGAACAGACAACTGGGCATCAGCACCTGGTCAAGATGACACAGAAACCTAACCATCACAGTTCGCTCCTTGTCAATTTAACAGTGATACCCATAACTTCAAACCATGCTCAATGTCTAAATAAAAAGTAATAGACATTTTATTCACCTAACAATACTCAGCTGTCCTGCATACAACAATTAACACACTAAATCTCTCCAGGAATAAGGTGCAAGCCTTTGGGTAATATTCACTCTTAAGCTTGATATTCTATAACTTTAATACTATAACATGAACAATAAAAGTTATGTTATATGATAAGGGGAAGAAGTAGAACAGAATATAAAGACATTTACTTTATGTACAAATATAATAATGTACATAACAAAGCAAGGAAGAAATATTTGTATCATTAGAATCCTCCTTTCTCTAAGTGGTCACAAAGTTGTAGTTCGTATTTGTCACTACCTCCTTCTATAATTCATTCCATGTTCCATTTACCCTCAGCAAGCACCTCAATGGTTCAAACCTTCATCCTGAAGTTTCTGGACCATTAGTAGTCCTACTTTTATTGAGTTGTTGCAGTTTTCCACTGAATTTAATCACAAGACATGATAAAATTAGAAAATTTCAATGGGATTATCTGTATTCTAGGCAAACTCTTCTTTATCTACAGTGTGTAGTTTCAGTCATATTTCTCCTTAGTAGACAGGATCAATCATCCCAGCCATCACAGTAATCCTCTTTCTTCCCTGTTGATTCAGAGGAAGGAGAAGACTAAAATGACCAGGTGGCAGTCTTAACCTTAGATTCAATGGCATCAATGTTGTGTTTCCTGGTAGGAGCAATACTGCTCTTGGAACTAAGACCTGTGTGCCAACAGTGCTTAAGGTTGCAGTGGCAGGAAGGAAAAATATCTCAGATGGATTGCTGAGAACGATAATGTGTGATGCCACTCCCACTTCCACCTCTTGACTTATGGAATTCCACCACCCATGAATCCAGACTATAGGAGAAAAGCAAACTGGACTGGACCTTTATTTAGAGGATACACAGACTTCTGTAAAAATATTTCTGCAGTCTTTCAAGGTATTGCCAATATATTTGTGCTATAATATCTTCAAAAGATCATTCCACCATTCTGTCAACTCAGCTGCCTTTGGATGATGGGCAACAAGATAAGACCAGAGAATTCCATGAACATGTGCCTATGCTACACTTCATTTGCTGTGACGTGGGTTCCTATATTAGAAGCAATGCAATGTAGATTAACATGATGGTGGCTAAGACATTCTGTAAGTCCATACATGGTAGTTTGGGGGAAGCTTGTCTGCAAGGAAACCAAATCCATATCTAAAATACGCATCTATTCCAGTTAGAGAAATTTTCTGCCCCTTCCATGATGGAAGTGGTCCAATGTAATCAACTTATTCCCAGATAGTAGGCTGATCACCTTGTGATGTGGTGTCATACCAGGGACAGATTGTGGGTATCTACTGGTACAAATTGACTGTAGCCAGGTTGGTTTTGGTGAGTGGAAGTCCGTATTGCTGAACCATGCAACATTCACATAGAACACAAATATTTTCATGATTTTCTCCCACTTATTCTATTTGTATGCCTCTTCTCAACAGTTTCTTGTCACTAGTTTTCCAATCATGCTCTCAATCCCTGACCATTCAACCAAACCGTTAGCCACAGTCCATTAGACAACTTATATATGCACCTCTTCCAGGCAAACTGAACAAGGTGTAATGCTCAAAGTTCCACACACTGATTCTTCCTCACTACCTTCCTTCAAGAACACTTCCAGAAAAGGGGTGGCAAGGTTAAAGATGTCCACTTTTTAATGGTACCTTCCTATTGTGTACAACCATCTGTAAACCTGGTCCAAGATTTCTCTCCCTCACTCAACTGATTGTAATGAACTTCCCAAAAGGCCACAGCTTCAGGCCAGAAAAGAGAAGGTAATGTGGCAGGAGTGGAAGCCATAGGCATTTGGGTCATGTTCTTGTGTAACTTACTTGTGCCTTTAGGACCTGCTTGACTGCTATCTTATATATGCCATTTCCATTTTATGAAAGAGTATTGCTATGCTTTAGTTAGTACCTTACTAACAGGTACACTGTTAGTAAGCTACTATGCTTACTAATAGCCATTGAGTGAAAAGCACTTGCCAACTATTGAGGGAAAAGCACTTGCTGATTTGCTCAAGCAAAGATACCACATTGAAACAGGAGCTTCAATAACAGTCACCAACTGGTTAAGTTTACAGTAATCCAGTGACATCTTCCTGAGCCATCTCTTTTCTGTCTGGGACAAAAAGGAGAGTTGAAGGAAAATGTGGTGGAGTTCACCATCCCTGTATTCTTCTAGTCCTTAAGAATGGCATTAATCTCTGCAATCTCTCCAGGATCCAGCATTGCTTTTGATGTACTATTTTGCTAGGCAAATGCAGTTCTAGTACCTTCTGCTTGGCCTTTCCTAACATTATTGCCTTCACTCCATGTGATGGGGAGACAATGTATGGATTCCTCCCATTGTTGAGTATTTTTACCACAATTATGCATTGTATAACTGGAGAAATAACCTCAGAATGTGTTTGGGACCCAATGGGGCCATTGTGAGATAGACCTGATCTGAAACTCCATTGATCATCTGACCTCCATAAGCACTTACTCTGACTGTTGGACCAGAGTGATGTTTATGATCTCTTGGCATTAATGTCATTCTGAGCCATTGTCTAATAATTGCCCAAATATCTAATCACACCCTTCACCCAATGCACAGTTACCCTGTTAAAATGCCATAGATCTCCTTTATGAAGGCTGGGAAAAATATTAACAGTGTAAATTTCTGGCAACGTATTGGGGTCCTCCCCCAAAGACATCTGACCTCTGGGTCTGTGAACTGTTACATGCCTAGTACTTTATTATGGGCCCAGGATTCTAGTTTTGTCTATCAAGTAAGATTTTTGTTCACATGACCTAGAATTCTTCTGTTACATAGAATGAAAATGAATTCACAAACTGCTCTTTTATTTCACTTCTAGGTACCCTATGATCTACTAGACTACACCAAAATCTGTATGAGTTGCATTATTTTG
This sequence comes from Tamandua tetradactyla, assembly GCF_023851605.1. Classification (NCBI taxonomy): domain Eukaryota; kingdom Metazoa; phylum Chordata; class Mammalia; order Pilosa; family Myrmecophagidae; genus Tamandua; species Tamandua tetradactyla. The sequence continues at coordinate 12,477,155 of NC_135354.1, forward strand.
ACTGCTATTTTGAGTTTTCTGTCCATTATGTATGCAGGTGTGATGGCTTGAAAGAATTTTGGAACACTAGCCATGTTTTAATCCTAATCAATCTTGTCAGAACAACAGTATCTTCCAATCTCTATTCAGCACTATAGGTTGTGAACTTGAATAGGTTATTTCTGTGGATATGTGTCTCAATCAATTGTGGATATTAAACTTGATTAGATGGAGACATGTCTCCACCTATTCTACATGGGTTTTGAGTAGCTTAATGGAATCCTATAAAAGAGGAGACATTTTGGAGAGAGTTCATTTTTTGAAATGGGGATAAAGCTGCAGGACCATGATGAAGGATGAGAGAACAACAGAGTCCACTAGCCAGCAACCTTTGGAGATGAAGAAAGATGCTAGGGAGCTTCATGAAGAAAGAGATCTTGAGAGGAAGCTAACAGATGATGCTGTGTTTGTCATGTGCCCTTCCAGATGAAAGAGAATTCCTCACTGTGTTTTTCATGTGCATTTTCCCTTGAGAAAGAAACCCTGAACTTAATCAGCCTCCTTGAATCAAGATATCTTTTCCTGGATGTCTTAGGTTGGATATTTATATAGACTTGCTCTAATTGGGGCATTTTCATGGTCTTGGAAATGTAACTTCTAACCTATTAAATTTTTCTTTTTAAAAAGCCATTCATTTCTGGTATATCACATTCAGGCAGTTAGCAAACTAAAGCAGCATGCCAGCCTTGATTAGGTTATTGAGTACTGCTGGGTGGCTTTTGCCAACTCTTGGTTTGATCAGCCACATTATGTCTAAGGATGCCAGCTCAGTGACAATATTTCCTTGTATTATCAGACCTACAGTGAAGGGTTTCTACAGAGCTCTTCAGGGATGATGGAGCTAGTCTCACAAAGTTATTCTTCACAGTGCTGGTAAAGGTTGAGTTATTTGTACATTCCTGATCTCTGTGAATAGCTCTTCCATGATAAATCCACTTTAATATTCCAGTCACATTAAACCTTTAAATCCCTCATCTGCTTTGTAACAGGGCATTTCTGGCACTTCCACCTCAGATAACACTGGCCACCTTTTGATTCAGGATTCAGACAATCATCCAAACAGTCTGTTAATTCCCTTTCTAACTCTTAAGATAAAACATTGAATGCAGAATCTCTGCTTAGTAGGGCCCATATCAATAATTCAGCCTGATCGAAGTTTATATTCCTTCCACCATTATCCCACCCCTTAACATTCATTTGTACACAAAAGTTCCTCTGATTTCTGTTTATAAAAACTAGAAAACTCAGGCGTGGGCCATATTTTGCACCTCACATGTAGGGACCTGTTGAGACTTTAGTGTAGATTATAGATCATGAAGAAAAGAGGAGTGGTGAGTGAGAGTAGGTCATGAAAAGAATTATGCATCTCTCAAGCCAATTGCCTAAGGGCACTCCACTACAGTTTTCTCTGGTGAAACAAGGTTAATCTATCCATACAGAAGAGTTTTGGCTGTTTCTGCAAGGGAGGTGTTTACAGATTTAGCTGGTACTGAACAGCTAATCTTTTTAGGTGAAGTTTGGTGGATAAACTTTGCAGGGTGGGCTGAAGATTGGGTGGTGTTCTCTCAAGGCAAGCTGGAGGTGGGATGTCTGTTTTCTCAGGACAGATCATTACAGCATTGTTTATCAAAGACAGCAGAAATCAAGATTTCCTTAGTCTCACTGCCACCAGTATTAACCCATACCAAATTTTGAGATCGTAATATTTTCCATCAAAGCCCTTGCTTTAATAGCGGTACATCATCAGGTTCAGGATTTAGTTTACATTGTAAATCAGCAACTCATACTATGACATTCTGAGTCTGGTTTTAGAGATTTCATGTCTGCAACTACAGAAATGAGATTTTCTTTCAGGGCACCTAGAAACTTTTGCATCTTTTAAACAATGTTTAAGTTTCAAATTTGAAGACTTCAGCTCATCCATTTCTCTTACATCTGTATCTGGCATATCTGAGAGTAGTCAGCAAATATCCTTACACCTTTGAATTCCAAAAAACTGTAAATTGTCTAAAATACTGTCACCCAGAGTTTCAGCCCATATAAGACTATGATTCTGAGAACGAAATTTTGATATTTTGCATATCTGTATTGCAAACTGCTGCCATGGTCTATCAGTGCCACCTAGATTACTGGAAATAGAATCATTGGTGCCTTTAAATCTCATTAGAGAAGATAATCATTGCAAAAACCAATTTGTAAGATCTGTTTCTCACTAACCATCCTTCTTTTAGTACCAAGCATTCAGAGTTCTCTAGGAAATAGAACCAACAGAAGAGAACTGTAAATATAAGATTTGATCATTGTCTCATGGAGATGTGGTTGCATAAGTCTAAAATCCCTAGATTAAGCATAAACTGGCAACTCTGATGAAGGAGGTCACTGAATTCCCCAGAAAAAGCTGGCAGTCTGAAATAGAGAGACAGATCCTCTCTTGCCTCCTCCTTAAAAGTCTTCAACTAATTTGATTAATTGTCACTTGATGTATGAGACACTCCTGTTTGCTGACTGCTTGTGAAATCATCCATAGATGCAATCAATGTACTGATGATTTAAGTCCATGAACTGTTCTCACAGCCACAGATAGGCCTGTGCTTGCTTGACTGAACAACTGGGAACCATCACCTGTTGTTTCTGTTTTTTGGAAATTAAGAATAATGCCACTATGAACATTGGTGCAGGTCTTTCTGTATCACCTCATTCAGTTCTTCTGTATAAAAACTTAGTAAGGTGGCCAGATATATGACATTTTTATACTTAACTTCATGAGGACCCACCAAACTGTCTCCATCAAATCAATGTGCTATGATTTAATAAACCACCGATAAATGACACATGCAATAATGGTTAGGTCAGCGCTTGTTTGAACAGAGAACTGGGCACCTTAACCTGGCCAAATTGACAATTTAACTTAATCATAACAGTAACTGTTATTCTTCTCTGGAAAATTATTTCTAATGAATGATTCTACAGTAACACCCAATGCAAATGGTCATTTCATTTTCTTTAATATTTCACAACTATAGCAGGACCTGAAAAAAGAGATCGGTAGGAATATGAGGTAAATTCCTGTACTCATGTGGTGGACCAGAAGAAGGAGCTGTATGATGCAGAGGGAAGTAGGCTGAAGAGATTTAGTGAGGTCTGTAGTTGGAGCTGAATGGTTCAGTGATATGTAAGGAATATAATTGTGGACAAATGATAGAGATATAAGTGGCAGCCATGAAAAACCTACATAGGTGTCTTGGGGCAAGATAATGCAGCCATATGGTGCAATCATGAATGAGGCTTCAAAGTCATTTAGTACAGCCTGATTGTCATGGTCAGATTCATGTGTCAATTTGGCCAGGTGGTGGTGCCCATTTTCCTGGTTTGACAAGTGCTGACCTTGTTTGTTGCTATGAGGACATTTCAAATAATTAAATCATGGTCATGCTGGCTGCATTCACAGCCAATTCCATTTCTCATCAGCCAAAGAGAGTGTCTTCTGCAATGAGTAATGTTTATTCTAGTCACCAGAAGACTTTTAGAGAAGATTCAAAAGAGACAATCTTCTTCCTGCTTTGGCCAAGGCTTGCTGGCCAAAACTTCATCCAGATCATTCACTGGAGTCATCAGTTTCACAGTCAGCCATATGGATTTTGGACCCTACATTCCATTGGTCATGGGAAACACTTTTATAAATTTGGTACCTATGGATATTTCCTGCCAATTCTGTTTCTCTTGAGAACTCTAGCTAATAAAGTTTGGTACTGAGAGTGGGGTGGTTCTAAAGAAATGGAATCTTGAAAATGGGTTTTTATGATTGGTTTCCTACTCTGATGGGACTTAAAGGCACTAAGGACACTGATTGCCATAATCAGAATGACACTGTAAGTCCATGGGGTGAGTTGGCAAAAGAAATAGTCAAAATAACAACATTGGATAATTCTAATGCTACACTTGTTCAAAGCCAAGCTCTGGGGTAAGGTCTTTGATACCTTTATGGAGTTTTGTAGGAATAGGAGGTAGAGATATGTATGCAGATTATTTTTGAATATGCTGCATATATTAATGAGTGAAAGGGATGGGCTGAAATCTTCAAATGAGAAGCTTACATGCAACTTGACAGATATAAATGTTTCTATGTGTGTCCTAAAGCAAAATCTTATTTCCAGTAGCCATAGACATGAGGTCTCTGAAAATTAGACTCAGAATCTTATTATCAGAGTAGCAGCTTTGCAAAATAAACTGAAATCTCAATCTTACATGGCATCTGCCATTTAAAGTAAGGGCATTTATTGGAAAGGAGTGGGACCCTGAAAAATGGGATGTGACATATGGATTGATAACGATATCAGTGGAGAGGTTGAAACCCCAGGTCATGCTGAGTCTTCTCTAGATAACCCTATAATAGGCTGCCCTGAGGACATAGATGGTCAACCTCCACTCTGCCCTGAGGAGTTGGTTATCCAACCTCCACCTGATGGGATTATCCCCAGAGTGATTAATCCTGTTTCACCAGATGAAACTGCAAATGAAGGCCCTGAAGCAAATGACTCAGAAGATACTTCTAATTCCTTTCATGACCCACCCTATACCCCTCATTTCTTCCAGACCTATAACTAGACCAACATCCCAAAAAGCACCAAAACGTGAGGCACAAAGTATCACCCATGAGGAGGCACATTAATCCATAAGAACTGTGTATTTTTCAATTTATATAGACAGAAATCAGGAGGATATTGTGCAGCAATGCATCTTAAGGGTGCAGGCTAATAAAGGTGTGGTATAATGGTGGGAGAAATACAAAGCTGGATGATGCTGAATTTATGGATATGGGACCAATAAGCAGAAAAGCTGCATTCAATGTTACAGCTTTAGGGGGTTAGAAATGGAATTAAGAGTTTGGATGGTTGGCTGAAATATTGATCAAAGGGTGGCTGACATAACCTGAGGTTGAAATGCCAGGAGTTCTCTGGCATAATGTAGATGAGGGGAACCAGAGGCTTAGATAGATTGGAAAGTTAGAATATATAGATACTATATAGATTGAATAACAATACTAGATAGAATAAATAATAGATACTTAGATAGATTGGAAAGCCTGCTCTTACATCCCAGGAATGTCTGGAGGATTCACATTTTACCAGAACTGTGAGAAACAAATTCATGAGATGAGCACCATCATCCCTGAAGGGCTCTGTAGTTGGACTTCTCTGAAGGTCAGATATTACTGTGGGAACAGCCGTCACTGAGATGGAATTCTTAACCGCAATGGGGATGACTGGATTCTGAGTTGGCAGAACCCAGGTGGTAGCACTTAATTGCAAATGAGAAGCTGGATGTGGCTATCATAATAGACAGCAGACTCAAAGCAGGAGTCAAAATAACCTGACTCACAGAGGCTTGTGGCATTGACTAGCAGATCATGAGGTAACTAGAGGTACAATAGATAGGCAGTCCACTAAATTCTTGTTTGAGCTATATAAACAAAAGCGTTATAGATCAAGTGAATGGAAGTCTAGATTTAATTTAAAAAAAACAGTTATGACCCCTTAATCAATTTCCATATTTGAGGGAGTTTACAGATGTGAGCTCTTGAATGAGAGGAAGGACTTTGTTACACAACCACGAATTTATACTGTTAATCTTTCTCCAAGCTTTCCCAAGGAAACCTATAGCCTTTTACTGGGGTAAATTTGCATTAGTGAAAAGGAAATCATCAGATATTTTGGGAATTATTAGACCCTGGTTCAGTAGTGGCATTAGTTCCAGTGGAGCCAAAATGTTACTCTGGTCCACCAGTCAGAATGGGGGCTTATGAGACCAGGTGATCAATGGAGTTGTGATGATTTGAAAGAATGTATGCTGCCTAGAAAAGCCATGCTTAAATCTAAGTCCCATTTCATAAAGGCAGAATAATCCTTATTCAATACTGTATGTTTGGAACTGTAATCAGTTCATCTCCCTGGAGATGTGTTGTCAAGCTGGATTAGGTGATGACATGTTTCCACCCATTTGGGTAGATCTTGATAAGTTTCTGGAGTCCTATAAAAGAGGAAACATTTTGGAGGTAAAGGGATTCAGAGAGAGCAGAGAATGCTGCAGCACTATGAAGCAGAGAGTCCATGAGCCAGTGACCTTTGGAGATGAAAAAGGAAAATGCCTCCCAGGGAGCAAAATGAAACCAGAAGCCAGGATAGAAAGCCAGCAGGATGATACCATGTTTGTCATGTGTCCTTACAGCTGAGACAGAAGCCCTGACTCTGTTCACCGTGTGCCTTCTCACTAGAGAGGAAACCCTGAACTTCATCAGCCTTTTTGAACCAAGGCATTTCCCTGGATGCCTTTGATTGAACATATCTATAAACTTGTTTTAATTGGGATATTTTCTTGTTCTTAGAACTGTAAATTAGAAACTTTTAAAATTCTCCCTTTTAAAAGCCATTCTGTTTCTAGCATATTGCTTTCTGGCAGCTAGCAAACTAGAACAGGAGTTTTAGCTCAGATCCTTCTCACAGTGGGCCCTTGGACCCATTCTGTAATTATTTCCCCAGTTCCAGAATGCCTAATTGGAATAGCCATGCTGAGCAACTGGAGCATCCCCACATTGGCTCTTTAACTCATGGAATAAGGGTTATGATGGTGGGAAAGGTCAAGTGGAAGCAACTAGAACTACCCCTACCTAGGAAAATAGTAAATCAGAGGCAATACTAAATTCATGGAGGGAATGCATAGATTACTGCTTCTCTTAAGGATTTACAGGATGCAGGGGTGGTGATTTCCACCACATCTCCATTTAACTCTCCTATATGAACTGTGCAGAAAACAGATGGGTCTTGGAGGATGATAGTGGATTATTGCAAACTCAACCAGGTGGAACTCCAATTGCAGCTGCTGGATGTGGTATCATTGCTTGAGCAAATCAATACATCCCTTGCTACCTGGTATGCAGTTATTGATCTGGCAAATGCTTTTTTTCTCAACAGCTAGCTATAAGGACCACCAGAAATGGTTTGATTTCAGCTGACAAGGTCAGCAATATCCAGCAGGGGTATATCATGTCTCCAGATCTATGGCATAATCCTGTCTGTAGGGACCTTGATCATTTCTCCCTCTTACAAGACATCACACTGGCCCATTATATTTATATGCTATCACATATAACATATAAATATATATAAACATACATGTTAACATGTAAATATGTGTATTTATATAAATATACATATTTAGTTTATATAAATATATATTTAGTTTATAGATATGTTTAGTTTATATAAATATATATTATATTTAGTTTATATATGTATTTAGTTTATATATATATGTATGTTATCATGTTGATTGGGTCTAGTGTGCAAGAAGGAACAACTACTCTGCACTTATTGGTAAGGTATTTTAATGTCAGAGGACGGGAGATAAATCCAAAAAAACACAGGGGCCTTCCACATCAATGAAATTTGTAGGTGTCTAGCAGTGTGGAGCCTATCAAGATATCCCTTCTGAGGTGAAGTATAAGATCCTGCATCAGGCCCCTCCTGTGACCTAGTTTCTTTCTTTGGATTTTGACAACAAGTTATTTCTCATTTGGATTTGCTACTGTGGTCCATTTATTCAGTAATAATTTTGCTACTAATTTCGAGTGGATACCTGAACAAAAGGAGGTTTTGCAACAAGTCCAGCCTGCTGTACAGCTGCTTTGTCACTTGGACCATATGATCCAGGAGACCCAATGGTGCTGGAAGTGTCAGCAGAAAATAGAGATTCTGTCTGACGCTTTTTACAGACTCCTATAGGGGAACCACAATGCAAACCCTTAGGATTTTGAAGCAAGACTATACTGTCTGCTGCAGATAACTATTCTTCTTTTGAGAAATAGCTTTTGACCTGCTACTGAACCGTAGAAGAGACTGAACACTTAAGCATTGGCCATCAAGTTATCATGAGACCTGAGTTGCTTATCATGAGCTGGGTGTTGCCTGACCCATCAAGTCATAAAGTTACAACTGCACAGCAGCACTCCATCACAAAATGAAAATAGAATATACAGGATAGGGCCAGAGCAGGTCCTGAAGTCAAAAGTAAGTTACATGAGGAAGTGGCCCAAGTTCCCATGGTCTCCACTCCTGCCACATTACCTTCTCTTTCCCAGACCCAGAGCTATGACCTTTTGGGGAGTTCCTTAAAGTGAAAAATAACTAAGGAAGAGAAATCTCAGGCCTAGTGTATAGATGGTTCTACATGATATGCAGTTACCACAGAGAAGTGGACAGCTGCAGCCCTATAACCCCCCTTCTGGAATGTCTCTGAAGGACAGTGGTGAGGGGAAATCCTCCCAGTGGGCAGAACTTCAAGCAGTGTACCTGGTTCATTTTGCTTGGAAGGAGAACTGACCAATGGTATGTTTGTATACTGATGTATGGGCCATTGCTAATGGTTTGGCTGGGTGATCAGAGACTAGGAAAGGTTATAATTGGAAAATTGGTGACAAAGAGGTCTGGGGAATAGGTCTGTGGATAGACTTTTCTGAGTGGATTAAAAACATGAAAATATTTGTGTTTCATGTAAATGTACACAATAAGGTGAATTCAGCAGAGGAAGGTTTTAATAATCAGGTGGATAAGAAGATCTGGCCTATGGATACCAGTACATCTCTTTCCCCAGTAACTCCTGTCATTGCCCAATGGGCTCATTAGAAAAGTGGTCATGGTAGTAGGGATGGAGGTTATTCATGGGTTCAGCAACATGGACTTCCCCTCACCAAAGCTGACCTGGCTACAGCCAGTGCTGATTGCCCAAACTGCCACAGCAGAGACCCATACTCAGTCCCTGTTATGGCAACATTTCCCAAGGTGACCAGCCAGCTACTTAGTGACAGGTTAATTACATTGAACCACTGCCTTCTTGGAAGGGGCAGTGATTTTTTCTATCTGAAATAGACACACACTCTGGATATGAGTTTTCTTTCCTTGCATGCAATTCTCCTGCTATAACTCCCATCTGTGGATTTATAGAATTTTTACAATTACATTTTTATAATTGAATTTTTATAATTGAAATAGAAGCACGCTTTACTTCTTGATCAAGGGAACACATTTCACAGCAAATGAAGTGTGAGAATGGGCATATGCTTATGGAATTCTCTGGTCTTACCATGTTTCCCATCATCGAGAAGCAGCTGGATTGACAGAACAGTGCAATGGCCTTTTGAAAACTCAGCTACAATGCCAACTATTATGGCAATACCTCGAAAGTCTGGGGTAATGTTCTCCAGGAAGCTGTGTATGCTCTGAATCAGTGTCCACTGTATGGTGCTGTTTCTCCCATAGCCAGGATCCATGGAAGGGGTGGAAATGGGAGTGGCACCACTCACTATTATCCCTAGTGATCCACTATGAAAATTTTTGTTTCTTGTCTCTGTGGCCCTGAGCTCTGCTGGTCTACAGGTTTTAGTTCTAAAATGGGGAGTGCTTCCACCAGGAGAAACCACAATGATTCCATTGAACTGGAATCTAAGATTGCCACCTGGTCACTTTGGGCTACTCATGCAACAATATGATGTGCTCAGATGACAGTGATGGATGGAGCAACAACAAATATAGTTGAATAGATGTAGTGGGACCAGATGGTGGAGCTATATGAAACAGAAAAAGTATAGTTAACATATGTGGCAAGGTCATTTTATGAGCTGAGTTGTACAGGGACATATTTAACTGCCTAAAGGTGGTATGAGCTAAGATGAAGCTGGATAGGACAATGGGATGTAAAATTGCATATATGCAGGTGAATATAATCAAGTTGGATGCAGCTAAAATTGCACAGGTGTATAGATATTGTAAGGCCATATGATGCAGTTGACTGCAGGATGGGAAGTATGGCTGGTGTTATAGGATGATGATTCAATTGTTTGGGCAGAAAAAGATATGGTTGCATAGATACAGCAGGCTTGGAAGGTGAATCTAGATAGAGCAGTTGAAGGTTCAGTGGGATATATTTTTAGCATAGTGAAATGTGGCTCTGTAAGTTTGCTAAAATTAGCTGAAAAAGTGCTATGGGGCATTTGGAAGCTATGGTTGCCTAAAAATTGCAAACCAAGAAGAAGTACCTGGATGGGGCACTGGGAGACATGGTGTGGGAGGTATGCATATTTATAGTTGACTCAGATGATCAACCAAGATAGGATAATAAGAGTATATGTTCATAGATGTGGTGGTGAGCTAAGAAATTGAATTTAAAGGAGAAATTGAAGGTACAGTTTGATAAAATCATTAGGCTCAGATGTTAGAAGTGATGAATCATTTGGAGTTATAGCAGGACAGATACAGCAAATCCATAGCTGGAAATCTCAGGATCAGTAAGTATGGTAAGTAGATGTGATAAAAGAAATCACTGAGTTGGTTTGTTCAGTGGTAGCTAAAGTTGCATGGATATAGTAGTATCAGATAATGGAGTTGGAAGAGCCAGGGGTGCTATTACTGCAGAAAAGTGGCAGGATCAGGGGATGTAGCTTCATTGAAGAATGATAGGTCTGCACAGATTGTGGGCTTAGCCAATAGCACTGAATAGAGAAGTGTGAGTTATACCTTTACTTGTTGGTAGGACCAAATGCTGAGGCTTAATGGAGAAGTGAGAACAACTACATAGATGCAGTATGGACAGATAAGAGAATGGATGGTTACTAGAATTTATAGCTGTATAGACATGGTAGAAATTATTTACAAAATTGCAATGGGCAGTAAGTTATATGTATAGCTTCAGGTATGGATTGGGCCCTCATAATGACCGTGGATGGGGTAATGTGTGGAACAGATGCATACATATGGGAGAAACAGGTGATGAATATTTTAGAGTAATTGTGGAGTATAATTGGATACTTTAATATATCTACATGGTGAAATCTGATAATTGAGCTGTACATTTATAACCCTATAAATGTACAAACATTGTGTGATCACATTATGGAGTTGTATGGAATATTATGGATGTGTAGGAAAAGATGAAGTTGTTTGTATGTGCACATGTATTTTGCTTAGATATTGAACTATATGCAACAGTGGGGAATAGAATTGTATTATATGGTGGACACAGATATTGAAGATGTATTGGAAAGTGGGATATATGGCAACATATATATGATGGATTCGATGATGGTGCATGAAGCAGTTAGATATATGGCTTCATATTTTTATATGATTAACATCAATGACATATTAGGAAAATTATCTTTACTGATGTGACAGGAGCAGATGGTGAAGCCAGAAGATGAAGGTAGCAATACAGTTACAGAGGTATCTTAGTACCAAGTTTTAGAATTTTGAGACAGTTGGAGTTATGGTAGAATGCAGATGATAATAGTAGATAGAATGAATGTGGTAGAGGGTAGTAGGATTGCATAGATGTGATTGGACTAAATAATGAGGCTGAACATGGCAGTAGGAAGTATGGATGGATGGGTATAGTTAGACCAGTTAATGAACTGTATGGAACAATAGTATGTAACATTCCTTAAATATGCTGAACTTAGGTTGCAGAGCTGGATAAGGTAATGGAAGCTACAAGTGGTAGATATGGTGGGACCAGTTGATGGAGTTGGAAGCAGCATTTGTCCCAACCAAAGTGGAAACACCATTGCATAGATGTGTTTTGAAGTGATAATGGAGCTGTTGCATTTTAGACTTCTTCATTGTGGTAGACTCAGGTGATTGAGTTGGACTATATATTGGATTAAGTGGTGGGACCAGATGACAGTGGTAGACATGCTATGAGAAATGAGTCTCCAAAAACATGGTAGAAAAAAGTGTTGGAGGTGGGTGGGGAACTGGAACATAAACTTATAGATGTTATAGAGCCAAAAGATAGAGCTTGGTAGGATAGTATGAAGTACAGTTGCATAACTACTAGAAATAGAAAGAATCTAATGTAGAAGATTCTTCATTTTCTTCAAACACATCAATAATTGACCTAACACCATAAAACTATCTGCCTTTGGTCTCATATGGTAGTAAAGGTTTAGAGTACATGCACAATCATTCTTACCATGTAATCTGGTTTATCTTTGTCTCAACCAGATTGCCTTAGTTTTTATCTCTAATTAAGGCCTGACCTCTCCTTTGGTTACTGAAACTGTTATTTTAAATAAATGTGCTGACTTTTAGTGCTGCAACACTCCAATTCTGGATCTTAGGTGTCATAGAGTGTTCTAGTTTGCTAGCTGATGGAATGTAACACACCATGGATGGATTGGCTTATAATAAAAGGTGATTTATTTTTGTTGGTTCTTCAGAGGAAAGGCAGCTAACTTTCCACTGAGATTCTTTCTTACATGGAAGGCACAGGATTGTCTCTGCTGGTCTCCTCTCCAGGCCCCTGAGTTCCAACAACTTTCCCCAGGGTGACTTCTTTCTGCATCTCCAAAGGCCTGGGCTGAGCTGCGAGTGCTGAGATGAGGAATGCCGAGCTGCTAAGCTGTTCTACATTGTATTCTCTCATTTAAGCACCAGACAATTAAGTCAAACATCACTCATTGCAGCAGACACACCTCCTAGCCGACTGCAGATGTAATTAGAAACAGATGAGATTCATGTACCATTGGTTTGTGTCCATAGCAACAGAACCAGGTATGCCCACCTGGCCGACTTGACAACTGAATCTAACTAACACAAAGAGTTACTCAAAGTTTCAGGAAAATTCCTACTGATATACAGGGAACTCAAGGTCTCAGAATCTTGAAATGCATTACAACTTCAGACTAAGAGTGGCTGCCAAAAGGGCTTACAATCTAGGCTCCAATTTTCTCACAAGTATTTTCTGAAAGACGTGCTAGCATATTTGTTCTTTTATTTTTAAACTTATTTTGCACAGCATTGTCCCTAAGGTTTGTTCACTTCATTACTGATCTCTGAATATCCTCCCTTTTTTGCAACCCTACTATATTCCATCATATCAATGTATCACAGTTTGCAATTCTGCTTCTCAGTCATTGAACCCTTTGGCTACCTCCATCTAACGGGCATCATGGAAAATGTCCCAAATAAATAAATCATGTCTTACACTATCCTCTCTTTGTGGTACAATTAGCAATTTTATACCACTTTTACTGGTCCATAGAGACAGAGAACTGACAAACACAGCCTCATCTCTTATCACTTATTATCTCTCCCCCATTAGTTGCCCCTGTGTGCACTCAGATACTATTGATGTCTTTCTGTGAATTATTGGCCATAAATATACAATTTTTGTTTTCCCCCTATATCCCCTACAGAGTTCATTTTACGAGAAACACTAAAGAGAGTTACTTCTTGTCCTATAGGAATTTGACTCTTTCTACACTATCAAACACTATAATAGTTCAGTAAAAACTTATTTATAACTGTATATTTAATCAATGGAATACATGGCACAATTCATCCCCTTTCAATCATATTCACCTTAAATATGGCAATGTTATTTACAACCTCTGTAGGTAACTACAATCACCTCTATCTTTTCCCTTGCATTTAATTTCAACCTCCTTGGCTAGCCTTTCCCTGTAACTAATTTCTGTGTGCCTCTAGATCTGCTATATTCTACACTTATATATTCGTAGTAGCAAAGCTATACAATATTTATCATTGTATATCTGACATTTTACTCAGCATTACTTCCTAAAGATTCACCTCAAGATACTTTGGAACCTCATTTTATCTTATTACTGCATAATATTTTATCATATTCATATGCCACATTTTGTTTACCCACTCATCTGTTGATGCTCACTTGTTTTGTTTCTATCTTTTGGCAATTGTGAATATTGTAGCTACCAATATTGGTTCATATTACAGTTTTCAGTTCTTCTGAATATATACCAAATATTGGTACAGCTGGGTCAGAGAGAAACTCAGTATTTACTTTGCCACATCCCATAAATTCTGATATGTTGCATTCTCATTATTACTCATCTTTGGCCATTATACTGATTTCTCTAGGAATTTCTTCTTTGACCCATGAGTATATAAGTGTATTGTTTAATCTTCATATATTTGTGAATTTTCTAGTTCTTTGGTGATTATTAATTTCTACCTTCATTCTGTTGTCAGAGATAGTGCTATAGATCATTTGAATCTTATCAAATCTACAAAGGCTTACTTTGTGTCCCAGTATATGATCTATCCTGGAGAAGTTCCATGTGCACTTGAGAAAATTGCACATCCTGTTGTTTGGGAGTTAAATTATATATATATATATATTTTAGCTCTAATGCATTTTCTCATATTATTTAGATTCTCTCTTTCCTGGCTGTTATATCTATAATGGAGAGTGGTGTACTAAAATCTCCCACAACTATTGTTGAAATGTCTATAGCTCCCTTCAGTCTTGCCAATGTTTGCCACATGTACTTTGAAGCTCTATGATTGGGATCATAAGCATTTATGATTATTATTTTCTCTTGGTTTTCCATTTTATTAATATATTGTGACTTTCTTTGTCTTTTGTGAGGTCTTTACAGTTAAACCCTTTTTTTTTTTTTTTTTTAAAGGAAAGACAGAGAGAAGGAAGGAAGGAAGAAAGGGAAACATTTTCTTGTTTTTATTGTATTCTGTTTCTCCGTTTTTGTTACATGGTAAACCCTTTTTAATCTGATATTATTGTAGTTTAGACCTGCTTCTTTTGGTTACAGATTGCATAGAGAGCTTTCTCCCTCCTTTCACTTTCAATCTATTTGTGTCCTTGAGTCTGAGATGCATTTCTCATAAACAACATACAGATGTTTTATATCTTTAATATACTCAGCCATCTGTATCTTTAATTGGTGATTTAGTCCACTAACATTCAAATTTATTACTGTAAAATAAGTTCTTGAATCTACTACCTCATCCTTCAATTTTTATTTGCCAGATCTATATATTCATATCTGCTTCTACCTTTTTATCCTTTAAATTACCATTACTGGTACTCTTCAATTATGTGCCCTTATCCAGATCTCCCTCTCCTGCATTTTACTTTCAACTCATTGGGCTCCCATCAGTGTTTCTTGTAGAGCAGGTCTCTTGGTGACTGGTTCTCTCAGTCTTTGTTTATCTTCAGAAATTTTAATCTCTCCCTCAATTTTGAAGGACAATTTAGCTGGATAATGAAATTTCGGGCTGGTAACCTTCCTCACTCCATATCTTAAATATATAACATTGTCACCTTCTTGCCTCCATAGTGCCTATTAAATAGTCAGAACTCATTCTCAAGTATTTTCCCTTGAACATAGTGTATATGTCTTCTTATACTGCTTCCAGGACTTTCTGCTTCTCTTCAACATTTTACAGTTTGATTATCTTGAGTCTTGAGTAAAGTCTATTTGGATTTATTCTATTTACAGTTCATTGGCCCTCTTTGAAGTACATATCATGTCTTTTATAAGGGTTAGGAAAATTTCCCCAATATTATCTCAACTAACTTTCCAGTCCTTTACTCTTTTCCTTCTGGAATACCAACAATTCTTATATTTGTGTGCCTTTTCTTGTCCATTATTTCCCAATGAACCAGTTCCATTTGTTCCATCTTTCTTGCCATTTGTTCTTTTGTGCATTCTAATTCATTTGTTCTATTTTCTAAATCACTTATTTTCACAGAAGGCATGAACAGAGTGCTTGTGCATAACAACTTCTGAGAGGCAGTGATTCATCATCAAATGTCACTGATCCAAGCATCATTGAAGAGCAGCCTCAATCAAAGAGGCCTCAATAAAATTAAAACAAATATAATTAGTCATTATAATTTAAAAAAATGGAGAAAGGTGGGGAATGTGGCCTTTTAATACTTTTTCTATAAGACCCAAGTTCCTGAAGTGCCTATTGCTGGTATTCAAAGAAGTAGTTCAATATTTAGTCTCTGAGCCTCTTCAAAATCCACAAATAAAGGAGGGAATAAAAGAGACTGGCCCATTGTTCTCGGATACATTACAGAGACAGGATCTAATTCTAATTTTCCCCTAGTTGCCTGCATCTCACAATCTTCCTATACAGGGACCAAGATGATCAAATGTGGCTGTAAAGTGCTACAAACACTCATGACAGATAGTCTCAAGAAATTCTGTGGCATTGTCCTAACTGTGTGAATGTAAGAATCCTAAAAATATAGCCAGAGGGGTGTTCACACATGGAACAAAGTCTACCACGTGCTCCCAAATTACTACCTGAGGGATGAAACTGAACCATTTTGTTTGTTTATTGTTTTTTATTTTTACTTTTTTTCACATGGGCAGGTGCCAGGATATGAAAGAAGATGAGTTTCACATCAAGGTTGACTCAAATTGAAACTGAGCCAAATTTGTCAGTGAGCAGGTGGGATCTGTACCATTTTATTCCCATGAAAAGTCATGTTCTTTAAGCCTAATTCAATTTTATAGGGTGGTATTTCTTAATTAGGCTGTTTCATGGAGATTTGATACATCCAATTGTGGATTTGACCTTTTGATTAAATGGAGATGTGATTACACAGATTCAAGAGAGGTCTTGGTTAGTTTGCTGGAGTCCTTTCAAAGAGGAAGCACTTTGGAGATACTTCATAGCTGGCACAGATAGAGACACTTGGAAATACAGAAATAAAATGCCACTTGAGAACCTGTTTGAAATCAGAAGCCAAAGGACCAGCAAACTCAAGCCATGTGCCTTCCCAGCTGATGGGTATATCAGATGCCATTGGCTTTTCTTGAGTCAAGATATCTTTCTCTGTTGTAATGGCTTGGCCATTTTTATGGCCTCAGAACTTAAGCTTTTAACTTAATAAATCTCCTTTGCAAAAGCAACCCCATTTCCAGTATATTGCTTTCTAGCAGAATTAGTATATGTAAATAGATTTTGGTACCAGAAAAGTGTGGTGCTGTGGTTTTCAATTACCAAACATATTGCAGCAGCTTTTTAAATGGATAAGGGAAAGATTCTGGAATAGTGCTGAGGAGCTTGATAGAGTAGACCTAAATTGCTTTGGAAAGACTTTTGGTAGAAAAGAGGATTCAAAAGGTACCTCATAATAGGTTTTGAAAAAAAATGATGAATGTATTACAAGCTGGAAAAAAAAAGACAATCCATGTTTTAAGGTGGCAAAAGTCAGCACAGAAGTTAGCTGGAAAGGAGAATACAAAGGCCATTAGCTGGGTTACTTAGCTGAAGAGATTTTCAAATTAAATGTGGAAAATACAGTCAAAGATAAGTTGAGAACTGAACTATTGGGTGCAAGAAACTAGAATTGATGATCTAGAAAATTATGGGCTTCAAGAAAGTGAGATCACAGAGAATAGTACTCCACATGAAGATTTAGCAAAACATGAAACCAGTCACTCATTTCAGGAAAATCCAGAATTGGAAATGTAATTATCCAGAAAGGACTTATGGAAACACCTACTATTTGATGGATGTGGTCCCTGTATAACAAATAGAAAACCAGGAAGTATGTTGCAAGTGCTATATAAATGGAACTGCTGCTAGGCTGACTAAAAGGAATAGGAAAGAAACAAATTGAAAGAAAAATTACTTCAGATGCAGAAACTTGGAAGCTAAGGTCTAAAGCCAGGAAATCTTGGGCTAGGAGAGTTGACCCACCTACACAAATGGAGAGAGTGTGCTCTTTCCTGCTTCATTGTTTAGGAAGAGATTTGCCACCCCAGGTCTTAAAATGGATGGAGCATATAAGCTGGGTTTTGGAGGGACCCTGGCAATTGCCCCATTTTTCTGAGGGGGTTAAGCATGTGTCCCAGAGATGACAGAGATCCTCAGAGCTGCCCAGTGTTTGGAGAGGGATGAGTCAGAGAAAAGTGGTCTCCACAATATACCCCAATGTTGCAACCCTCACCCCAATGCTTACAGACAGCAGGGCCTCTGCATAAGCCCATAGAGAAGAAAAGAACGCTGCTTTCTGAAGTCCCAAGAAGGATGAATCTGATCCCATAAATGAGCCTCAGACTTTGATATCCAATGGAGTTTATCCTGCAGGCTATAGGAACTGTTTAAAAATTTCCCTGTTTCCTTTTCTATTTTTTCCTTATGAAAGTGGAAACATCTCATATAACTCTCCCTCCTTTGATTATTGGAATCAGATAACATATTCTGAGCCTCATAGCTCCACAGCCAGAGTATAAATTTTGACCTATGACAGACCATGCCTTTAGCTGACTTTGATGAGTTTTTGACTTGAAAAAAAATTTTAATCTACTTTTTGTTTTCTTAATTTTCAAATTTAAGACTTTTGTGACACTGTGATGGAATTAATGAATTTTTTATATAGAAATAACAATCTTTTGGGGACCCAGAGAGTGGAATATGCTCATTTGAAACTGTAATGTGCCCCAGAAGAGCCCTTTCAATCAATCCTGTTCCAATTTTGTGGGGCCTGGCCTACTGTTTGGGTGGAATCTTTGATTCAATTGTTTCAAACTGAGATTGACCCACTGAATTGTGGGCATGGCCTTTTGATTAGATTATTTCCATGGAGATGTGATGCACCTAATTGTGGGTGCGACCTTTGATTAGATGGATGTGACTCTGCCCATTTAAAGTGGTTCTTCATTAGCTGACTGGAGTCCTTCAAAATAGGGCAGATTTTGGAGAAAACACAGTTACTTCAGAGCCAACATAAATCCAAATATTTGAAGTCACTTGGAATGCTAACAGTGATGCTAGGACAGCCAACTCTGAGAAAACGGATATGCAAAGGTTTGGAAATTCAGAAGCCCCAGAAAACCTGAGGAGCTGAGGTGCCGGGATAGCTGCAGCCGGGCTGCTTCGTGGCCAGAACCCTGGGTGAGAGGGGGCGAGCTCGCTGGGTGTAAACCTGAGGTAAGCGGAACCTAGCCGTCTCAGCTAGGGGACTGAAGGACTTGAGCCAAAGGCCAATTAATCAGCACAAAGCTTCTTTATTGTTACATGGTATGAGCTATAAGTACTGAGGGGGCTCAAGTGCACAAAAGACCCCGAGGCTCCAGGGAGCTCAGGTTATATACAGTTGCACAGGGGGAGGAGTAGGGGAGAGGGTAGGGGGCTCAGAGAGCCAATTACACAAGCTAAAAGGTAGTTGCTAGGCAAGGGTGGCAGAAGATAGCTAGAGGCAAGGACAGAATAACAGGAAGGCTTGTGATTTTGAGATAAGTTACTGAGATGGGAGGTTTACAACGAGAGGGGGAAGGGAGAACAGTGAGTTAGGCTACAGACATGAGAGGCAGGGAGAAAAGGTAGAAATGATTAACAATTTTTAAGTATGACTAGGCTCCAATCCCTGAGAAATATGCCACACTGAGGGAAATGACAGAAGCTAGACAGGAGCCAAAGCCAGCAAACATTTCTATATCTCTTTTCCTGAGATGCTAAACTAAAAGGTGAAATCCAGAGTTTTGTCCCCAGAGCAGATGTCTGGACTGATAGATATGTAAAGAGAAGATCACTGCAATCAGATACTAAAGGCAATGGAAAAAGGAACAAGAACTGCCAGATACCAGCCACATGGTTTCCTGTGTGACAGCCATTGCCCTTCCTTGAGTTAAGATAAATGTCTCTGGATGCCTTAGTTTGGACATTTTTATAGCCTAAGAACACGAACTTGTAACTTAATAATCCACTTATTAGAAGCCAACCCATCTCTGGTAGATTGCATTCTGGCAGCATTAGCAAACAGAACAGGATCTGAATCAAATGATCCTTCAAACTGTGGACAACAACCATGGATACCGTATACACAGCATGCCTTCAACATTGCTCTGTCTCCTCCTAAACCTGGTTACTTGAGCAATGTGTGCCCCACTAGCAAAATGACAAGTCTTTATGCTACTAATTCATTACCTTAAGTTGTCTTCATATCTTAGACAATTCTAGAAGTGAGCCATTGAATTACTTGGGATGTATGCCAGTTTTTCTCACTTTTAAACAGTTTTATTCAAATGTCATATAATACAATATTAGGTAAAAAAAAAAAAAAAAAAAAAAAGAAGGTTCCTGCTATAATCAGGTAGCCATGCTTTCACGACCAATACCTATATGAGTACATTTCCTTTCTTCTGCAAGGAATCCCATACCCCTCCTACATATCCTGCCTTATTGGCTTGTAGCCTTGGCATATTGCCTTCATTACATTCAGTGAAAGCATATTACCATATTTTTTATTATCTATAGGACAAAGTTTGCATTGATTGCATTTTCCCATATACAACCCCATTTTCAACACATTGCAATGTTGACATTCATTTACTCTCCCTCATGCAAAAACATTCGTATATTTGTACATTTAATCTCTTCATTGTCCACTCTAGGCATTGCTAATTTATACTGGCCTAGTTATTATCCTCTTATACTCCCAGCACTACTCCCTCAACCATACTCACATTCAGCTTCGTTCAGTGTTCTTAAAATATGTGCTGCCTTCAAATAGTATTGTGTTATCCATTTCTGGATCTTTAAAATCTCTCCTGTTGAACACTCTGAACTTCTTCATCATCAAATGCTCAATCTCAACCCTCTTGCTATCTCCTGATAATCTGTGTTCTTAACTTCAAATTTCAAAATTCACTCATTAATGTTAGTTCATATCAGTGAGACCATATGGTCAGTGAGACAATATGGACAGTATTTGTCCTTTTATTTCTGGCTAATTTGACCTAGCATGATGATTTTAACTCTGTGGTTTACATCTTTGATCCACTTTGAGATTATTTTTGTATAAGGTGGGCCAACTTGGATGTTTTATTTCATTTTTCTTTTTTGAGTATTGATATTCAGTTCTTTAAATACCCTTTATTGAAGAGGCTGCTCTGTCCCAGTTGAGTTACTGCCTTATAAAGGATCAACTGCCTCTAGACAAGAAGGTCTATTGTGAACACTCAACTTCATCCCACTAGTCAGTGTATCTGTGATAGGTTCATGTGTCATTTGGCCAGCTGATAGTGCCCAGCTTTCTGGTCAATGAAGCATAGTCCTATCTGTTGCTATGAGAACATTTCATGGACTTAAATCATGAACATATTCACTCCATCTATGGCTATTTACATATGCAATTGCTAAGGTGAGTCTCTTCTGCAATAAGTGATGCTTAATCTAATCACCAAAAGGCTTTTAAGGAGAATTTAGAAAAAAGAGTCTACTCTTCAGCCAGTAAGCCTCTCCTGGGGAATTTGTTGAGGACCTACATTGGAGCTACTAGATCATGGCCTGTGTGGTAGTTAGATTCAGGTATCAACTTGGGCAGGTGTAGGTGCCTAGTTCTATTGCTGTGAACATGAGCCAATGGCATGTGACACTCATCTGTTACTGGTTATGTATGCAGTTGTCTAGGAGGGATGGCTGTTGCAATGAATGATGTCTGATTTAATTGCTGGATGCTTAAATGAGAGAGCTCAATGTAACACAGCCCAAGCAGCTCAGCATATATCATATCAGGACTCACAGTTCATCCCAGGCCTTTGGAGATGCAGAAATGATTCATCCTGGGAATGTTGTTGGAACCCAGAGGCCTGGAGAGAAGGCCATCAGAGATTCCCATGTGCCTTCCTATGTAAGAAAGAATCTCAGTTGAAAGCTAGCTGTCTTTCCTCTGAAGGACTATGTATTTTTTACTTAATAAATATCTTTTCATTAAAAAACAGCCCATCTCTAGTGTGCTGCATTCTAAAACAGCCTGCCCTACAAATTTTTGGCTCTTTTTTCCCCATGTTTGTGTGAAATATGTTTATGAATCTCATGTTTACAGATGTCTCCTGTAGACTCTGTTTATCTAAAGAAACGTGATGAATATAGCTTGGTACCAGGAGTAGTTCTTGAGAAGTGGAATCTTAAAAATGGATTTTATAATTGTTTCATACCCTGATTAGACTCAAAAGTCTACTAACTACTCTACTTCCAATAATCCTGGTGGCACTAACAACTCATGAGATGAGTTGGAAATAGAGATACACAAAATTTGAGTCTGCTCATTGTACTCTTAGGTAAGGTAAAGCCCTGGGTAGCACTGTGTTTGAAACTTTAATAGAATTTTGTGGAGTTACAAGGTATAATGACATTTACTGGTTGTTTCTAGATATGTTGGGTGCAGTGATGAGGGAAAGGGATGGGCTGAAGTCTTCAAATTTGCAACTTAAGCACCATGAGAAGATGTGAAAGTTTCTATGAGTGCCTTGAAAGAAAACATTTCTGATGGCTGCAGACTTGAGATCTCTGAAAATCAGATGCAAAGTCACATTGTTAGAGTATCAGATTTTCAATTTAAACTGAAATCTCAACGTTGCAGGGTGTCTGTTGTTAAAGTGAGGGCATTGATTGAAAGAGCAGGAACCTTAAAATTGGGATGGGGATTGTTCTAGTTTGCTAGCTGCTGGAATGTAGCACACGAGACATAGATTGGCTTTTAATAAAAATGGATTTATTTCATTAGTTCTTTAGAGGAAAGATAGCTAACTTTCAACTGAGGTTCTTTCTTAAGTGGGAAGGCACAGGATGATCTCTTCTGGCATTCTTTCCTGGTCTCTGGGTTCCAACAACTTTCCCTGGGGTGAGTTCTATCTGCCTCTCCAAAGGCCTGAACTGAGATGTAAGTGCTGAGATGATGTATGCTGATCTGCTTGGGCTATGCTACATTGAGCTCTCTCATTTTAAGGACCAGTCAATTAAATCAAACACCATTCATACAGTAGGCATGCCTCTTAGCTGACTGCAGATGTAATCAGCAACAGAGGAGGTTCATGTACCATTGGCTCATGTCCACAGTAACAGAAATAGGTGCCTTCACCTGGTCAAGTTGACAACTGAATCTAACTACCACAGGGACATATAGTTTGATAATAATACCTGGGATACATTGAAACTCTAGAGTCTGATGAATCTTTTCTAGATAAATTGGTAATGTTCTGCCATGAGGACATAGCTGCTCCACCTCCATCCTGCCCTGAGGAAAGAATTTCCCAATATCTAGACTTCCATGTGGAAAGTACTGCACAATATCCAGCCTGTCTTGAGGAAATAGCTTCCTGACCTCCAGTCTACCCTGAAGAGAAGCAATAGATTTGCGAGACACTTCTAATTTTTTCATGACCTGCCCCAACAAACCCTCATTTCTTCCAGACCAATAACCAAAATTCCAACAGGCCCAAGAGGCCAAGTACAAAGTTTTGATCCATGAGGAGGTATGCTATACTACAGAAGGACTACATCAGTTTCTAACCCATATTAATAGAAATCATGAGAATATGTGGGCAAATGGATATTAAGTGTTTTGGGTATGGTAGATGGAATTTAAAGCTGGATCAGACTGAATTTATTGGTATGGGCCCACTAAGCAGAGATTCTGCATTCAATGTTCTAGGTCAAGGGGCAAAAAGGGCACTAACAGTTTGGATGGTTAGCTGAAACATGAAGCAAAAGGTAGCCAACATCACCTGAGGCTGAAATACCAGAACTGCCCTCATGTAATGTAAATGAGGGAATCCAAAGGCTAAGAAAGATGGGAAGGTTAGAGTTAGAATGGATTTACCATGGAAGTTCTGCTTATACACCCCAGATATGTCCAGACAGCAAACCATTTGCATAACTGTGAGAAATAAATTTGTAAGACTAGTTACAGCCTCCCTAAGAGCTCTATAGCTGCCTTTCTCTGTATGTCAGGTGTTACTGTAGGAACTGCTGTCACTGAAATGGAATCCTTAAAGACAGTGGGTCTGATCATATCCTGAGTTGGCAAAAGCCAGATGACAGCACTTAATCACCAAAGAAAAAATGGAAATGCCTATCAGAATAGACAGCAGACTCAAGAGAGGAGTCAAAATACTCTTAATTGTAGAAACCTAAAGCACTGTTAATAGATCGTGGGGTACCTAGAAGTACAATATATGGGCAATCTACTACATCATTGTTTAAGCTGTATAAGCAAAAGTGTTCTCGGTCAAGTGAATAGAAGTCTAACTTGAAGTATAAAAAGAGAATCATGTTCCCTTAATTACTTCCCAGATCTGAAATAGTTTATATTTGAAGAGACCCTTGAATGTGAAGAAGGTCACACCTCCTTGGGAGGAGGCCCTTTAATGCTGTCAGAAAATAATACTTAAATCTTCCTCTCAGTCTTCCCCTAGGTGACCTATGGCCTTTTACCAGAGTGACTGTGCACTGGGGAAAGGAAATGATCAGAAAATTGGGGGATGATTAGATCCTGGCTGAGCTCGGACTTTAATTCTATGGAACCCAAAAAATCACTGTAGTATGTCAGTCAGTTAGGGCTTTTGGAGTACATGTAATCAAAACAGTTTTAGCTCACATCTGTTTCATATTGCAACTCTGTAGTTATTTCTCCAATTCCAGAATGCACACTTTGAATAGACATACTGAACAATTGGCAAATTCTCCACATTAGCTCTCTGACTTGTGCAGTGAGAGCTATTATTGAAGGAAAGACCAAGTGGAAGCCACTAGGACTGCCCCTACCTAGTGAAACAGTCAATAATAAGCAAATTCCAGATTCCTGAAGGGATTGTAGAGATTAATGCCACTCTTAAGGACTTGGAAAATGCAGTGGAGATGATTCCAACTACATTCCCATTCAACACTCCTATTTATTTGGCCTGTGCAGTAAACAGATGGGTCTTGGAGGATGATAGTGGGATATCATAAACTTAACCAGGTGATGACTCCAATTGTAGCTGCTAGTCTGGGTTTAGTATATTGCTTAAGCATCAGCACATGCCCTGATGCCTGATAAGCAGCTATTGATCTGGCAAATGCTTTTTCCTTAATAGCTGTTATCAAGGAACTTCAGAAACAGTTACCTCTTGGCTGACATGGCCAGAAATATTCTTTTACTGTCCTCTGAGGTATATCAACTCTCCATTCCTATGTCATATCTTGTCTGCAGGGAATTTTATCATTTTCCCCTCCCACAATACATTACACTAGTCAATTATATTGATGATATCATGTTGATTCGACCTTGTGAGCAAGAAGTAGCCACTACTCTAGATTTACTGATAAGACATTTGAATGTCAGAGGATGGGAGATAAATCCAATAAAAATATGGAGGGCTTTCATCTCACTGAAATTTCTAGGTGTCCATTCTTGTGGAGCTTGTTGAGATATCCCTTTTAAGGTAAAAGAAAAGCTATTGCATCTGCCCCTTCCTATAAACCAAAAAGAGGCACAATCCTAGGTGGTGTCTTTTGATTTTAGGGACAACATATTCCCCAATTGGGTGTGCTATTCTGGCCATTTACTGAGTGACTAGAAAAGTATGTTGTTTTGAGTGGGCCTTGAACAAGAGGAAATGTTACAAAATGTCCAGGCTGCTGTATAAGATGTTTTGCCACTTGGACCATATAATCCAGCATATCCAATGGTGCAGGAAGTTTCAGTGGCAAATAGAGATGCTGTATGGAGTATTTGGCAGGATGATGCAGGAGAACCACAACACAGGCCCTTAGGATTTTGGAGTAAGGTGTTCCTTTTTCTGAAGATAACACTGTCCTTTTGAGAAATAACTTGTGGCCTGCTATTGGGTCTTAGCAGAGACTAAACACTTAATGATGGACAGCAAGTTACCATGAGACCTTAGTTGCCTATCATGAGCTGTATGTTGTCTAATCCACCACACCATAAAGTTGGACATACATAGCACCACTCAATCATAAAATGGAAATGGTATATGAGATAAGGCAAGAGCAGGTCCTGAAAGCACAAGAAAATTACATAAGGAAGTGACTCAAATATCCATGCCCCCCTCCTGCCACATTAACTTATTTTTCCAAGCCCATGGGCTGTGGCCTCTTGGGGATTTCCTCAGTTGACTGAAGATTAAAAAAACTTGGGCCAAGTTTACAGATGGTCTGTACAATATGCAGGTGCCACCAGAAGGGGCTGCAGCATTGTAATCCCTTTCCAGGATAACCTTGAAGGGCAATGGTGAAGGAAAATCCTCCTGTTGGGTGGAGTATTGAGAAGTGCACCAGATTGTTCATTTTTCTTGAAGAACTTTCAGGAGGTGCCCTTGTATACTGATTAATTTCTGGCTGTATGCAGAATAGTTGAGTATTGTTAGATGAGAAAAAATGTATGTTATTTTCTAGTTAGAGATTAAGTATGGTTTAAGGTGATATGCATAGCAACCAAGTTGACAATGGATGGACTGTGATGGCCAGGCCTATGTGTCAATTTGCCAAGTGAAGATCCCCAGTTGACTGACCAAAGAAACACTAGCCTATCTATTTCCGTGAGGTTATTTCATGAACTTGAAAATGAGCACATTAGTTACATCCATGGCTTAGTACATCTTCAGTCAGCTAAGAGGAGTGTCTTCTGCGATAATCAATGCTTAATATAATCATCTGAAAGCTTTTAAGGAGAATTCAGAAAGAGGATCTCTCTTTCTGCTTCAGTCAACCAGCTTATCCTGGGGACTTCATTGAGAACCTTCATTGGATCTGCCAGCTCATGGCCTGCCCTATAGATTTTGAATCCTTCACCCCCACAGTTGTGTGAAACACTTTCATACATCTCAAATTTACAGATATCTCCTATTGGTTCTATTTCTTAAGAGATTCCTAATACAACATCTATCTTCATTTTAGTTCCCACTTCATTCCTTTTCCTTAAGATATTTTTAGCTATTCAGGTAAAATAAATTTGGTTATTGGTTTTTCTACTTCTGCAAAGTAAGTTCTTGGGATTTTAGTTGACATTGTATTGACTGTATAAATCAATTTGTATTGAAATGACATCTAAACTATAGTCCTCCAAACCATGAACATGGTATGTCCTTCAATTAATTTAGATCTTTTATTTCTTTTAGTGATTTCTTGCATAACTCCTTTGTGACCTTGGTTAAATTTATTCCTAAATATTTTATTCTTTGGTTGTCATTGTAAATGAGCTTTTTTTTCTTGACTTCCACCTCAGATTGTTCATTACCAGAGTATAGAAACACTGCAGCTTTTTGTTTGTTGATCTTGTATTCTGCCACTTTGCCATACTCATTTATAAGCTGTAGTAGCTTTGCTGTAGATTTTTCAGGATCTTCTAGGTATATGATGATGTCATCTACAAATAGTGAATGTTTCCCTTCTTTCTTTCTAATTTGGATGCTTTTTATTTCTTTGTCGTTTCTCATTGCTCTAGCTAGAACTTCAGAACAATGTTGAATAACAATTGTGATAGTGTTTTGCCAGTTTTATGCAAAGCAACCAAACTGATCACTAAAAGCTCATGAAAGGTTCCTCCGCTTCCTCTATATTTTCCTCAGGGTTGGAGTCAACTCCACTGAGTCAGCTACCTATTCTCCAGAATCTGAGATGTTTTTAGAGCTAGAAACATTAAGTTTTAAAAGAAGTCCTGGAACTTGGGCTGTCCTTAAAACCCCCCAAAATTATAGGAAGAGATATTCATTACAAACCCACCAGGGATTCAGTGTTCTCCAGGGTGCCTTTAGGAATTGAGTGAACTTTTTAAGTGAATTTTATTGAAATATATTATATATTCACATATTATAACTCATCTAAATCACCCAATCAGCCATTCACAGTATCATTATATAGATGTGTGTTTGTCATCATAATCAATTTTTGAACACTTTCATTACTCCATATAAAAATTAGAATGCAAGCAAAAATAAAAATAAAGAACACCCAAAATGTCCCATATCCCTAATATTTATTTATTTATTATCTTTTTTCTTGTTAGCTTCTTCTTTTCTTACTCATCGGCTCATATCCTGGAGAAGCAAAGTGTCAGTCACAAGGTTTTCAGAATCACATGGTCACAGCTTAAAATCTCTATAGCTATTAAATTATCATCAAGAATCAATGCAATTGGATTACAATTCAACAGTTTCAGGTATTTCTCGCTAGCTCCTCCATACACCAAAAACTGAAAGTAGATAAATATGTACTGCACAAGAAAAAGATCCAGGATGAATTTTTGCCTCAATTTTAATTACATTACCTACTGAGACTTTTTTTTCATTTTTCATTCCCCTTTTAATCAAGAAGGCTTTCTTGACCCCATGATGCCAGGACAAGTCTGAACCCTGGGAGTCAGGTCTTACATTGTCAGGAAGACTTACATCTCTGGGAATCATGTCCCATATAGGAAAGAGGGCAACGTGCTCACCTACAGAATTATCTTAGAGAGAGGTCACATCTAAACAACAAATGTGGTTCCTGGGGGTTACTATTGGGCATAATCATAAGTAGGGTTAGTTTACCCTTTACAGGAATACATTTCATAAAGGCAAGCCCCAAGAGCAAGGGCCTGGCCCATTAAATTGGGAATTCTATTGATTGTGAGATTATCACATCTTCCCCAGGTAGGACCTTTTCCTCCAATCCCTCAAGGGGACTTTGCAAATACTTTTCAATTATCTGCCAAGATTACTCTGAGATCTACAAAGACATTCCACCAACCTACACAAACCAACAAGGTCTCACTCTTTATTCCCGGTTCCATGTAATTATGGTGCTCTAATAAACTGAACATACAAGTGAGATTAGATTCTGTGTCATCAAAAATGCAACTTTTGCACTAAATAAATTTCTCTTCCTTTGGTCTCATGCAGATGGTGAAGTTTGAAAATGCAGTCAGTATCATCCTTTACCTTAGTCTGCTTTTCCTAGCCTTTCCAGATCAGCTTTATTCATGTCCCTGATTGAAGGCTAATCAACTTTTCATTATTTTTAATAGTTGCTGTCTGGAGTAAGGCTGTCTTGTACAGCTGCAGAACTCTAACTCTGAGTCTCAGATGTCACACAAATAGCCAAAGCTCCAGGAATGACTAGATTATACAACAGGAGCTCAACATCTCAGAATTTAGAAATAGTAGTTATAACACAGGAACAGATTTGGCTTCTGTAAGAACTTACAATCAAGGAACTTTTCCAATAGGCCCTCACCTGATAACCTATGTTCTTGAATTCACATCTTAGAGTTTGCACATTATAGTTGGTTCATATTAATGAAGCATAATATTTGCCTTTTCATTATTAGTATATTTCATCCATGTCACTAAATAAACTTAACTATACATCCACCTTGTGGAAACATCTCAGCTCTCCAGAGGTCCTCAAATTTGAAAACAGGAAGTCTTCCTTTAAGAATTCTTTGTACCAAATCCAACTTGGTTTCTCTAGAGTGGCAAGGGTTTCATGTGTTATCTCCAGGCCTGGCCTGAGGGCCTGATATCCAGAACCTCTTCAGGTCAGTTCATATCACAGAGGTATAATGCCTACAATGGAGGTAAAACTTGCTACAAAAAATGTGGAGGAGCTGTTGCAGTTATGTTCATGTGTGATTTGTTTATGTATGTGCAAGTGCATAAACTTGCACTTCATCATAAATGATGAAGGAAAGGGCAGGGACACTTCGATTCAGAGTTTATGGGTCTGAAGTTTATATGATTTGAAGGGCCCTCTTTCAGAAAAAGAACACTACATTACAGGTCAAAATTAGATTCAAAAGCAAATTCATACTTAGAATGAGGGGGAACATCCCAACAAATTGTTGATATATAAAAGCTGGGAAATAAAAAAAGTATCACAAAATCTGTAAATACAGCATAGTATCTTAGATAATTAACCCAGCAACAACTTTATATTACATTTTCCTACATTTTGCCATTCTTCTTCTTTGATCACCTCTTCAAATGACAACTTTCATGATATTTTCTGGAACAGGGATAGAAAGATAATCTACCTAGTATGATTGATTAAATATTTAAGATTACTGATATCTGAAAAACTGTTTACAGCTTTTGAATGTTTACATTTATTTTGGCAATGTCATGTTGATTTAGAAAGTCAATCAACTATTTTATGCATAAGCTATAAATTGATGATATTTTTATTTCCTATTTTCTATAAGCAAATTTTGAATTGATATAATTCATTAAACAATTTGTCCTTGATGTCTTTGTTTAGTGTTTTATTATGAGTTTATGTTATTATTGTCAAATCACCAATTTTTTAAATTTTTTCCAATATTTTAATATAATTCAGTCTTAACAATAATTGAATTTAAAACAATTCAAGAGTCTATTTAGTAATTCTTCTCAAATTCTATTCCTTTATAGCTTTATATTATGGCTATTCATATGATATAAAAATATCTCTGTAATTATCTCTCATTTCTCCATGTCAGAGTGATTTACAATAACTTCATATAGAATACACCTAAACTGTTTTCCATCTATAAAGGATTTATAATTATATACACTGAGCTATCATAGCATATTCATGATGGAAAAGGCCTTCCATTTTAAATTTCCTTTTGATTTGTTGTACTTTCAATTCTATGATTTCAAATTCTACATTTCTCATGATTGGGAGATTTTACACAGACTAAATTCTAGATCTCATTCTTCTGAACAATACAATTTATAAGCAAAGAGATATTTTTAGTAAAGGAAGCAAAAGTGTTAGTTTTGAAATTGGCAAAGAGAACTGGAAAAGTCCCTAGAAAGAATATGTAACTCTTAAGCCTTATCATTAGATATGACTAAGAATTACTTCTGGAGAACCTCTTTTGCTGCTCAGATGTGGCCTCACTCTGTCTAAACCCAACTCTGCAAGCGAAATCTTTGCCCTACCCCCTACATAGGACATGACATCCAGGGGTGAAAGTCTCCCTAGAGATGTGGAAGATGACTCTCAGGAATGAGTCTGGTCTTGGTACTAGGGGATCAACAATTCCATCCTGCCCAAAAGGGTATCAATGGCTGAGATAGTTCAAATAGAGTAGAGAAACTACTCTGGATGTTACTATCATGCAAGCTCCTGTTAGTGCGCTGGTTTGAAAGATGTGTATCCCCTAGAAAATCCATGTTTTAATCTAAATCCCATTTCATAAGGGCAGAATAATCCCTATTTAATACTGTATGTTTGAAACTATAATCAGATCATCTCACTGGAGATGTGATTTAATCAAGAATGGTTGTTAAACTGGATTAGGTGATGACTTGTCTCCACCCATTTGGGTGGGTCTTGATAAGTTTCTGGAGCCCTATGAAAGAGGAAACATTTTGGAGAATAAAAGCAATTCAAAGAGAGCAGAGAAGAATGACTTAGCCATGAGAGGCAGAGTCCACCAGCCAGCAACAATTGGAAATGAAGAAGGAAAACCCCTCCTGGGGAGCTTCATGAAACAGGAAGCCAGAACAGTAAGCTAGCAAATGATGCTGTGCTCACCACCTGCCCTTCAAGTCAAGGGAAAAACCATGACTGCTTTCAGCATGTGCCTTCTCAGGTGAGAGAGAAATCCTGACCTTCATTGGCCTTCTTAAACAGAGGTATCTTTCCCTGGATGCCTTTGATTGGATATTTCTATGGACTTGTTTTAATTGGGACATTTTCTCAACCTTAGAACTGTAAACTAACAACT
This sequence comes from Tamandua tetradactyla, assembly GCF_023851605.1. NCBI lineage: Eukaryota > Metazoa > Chordata > Mammalia > Pilosa > Myrmecophagidae > Tamandua > Tamandua tetradactyla. Next base: position 12,508,523 of record NC_135354.1, read on the forward strand.
CATTAAATACCTCTTTTTTTTTTTTTTTTTAAAGGAAAGACAGAGAGAAGGAAGGAAGGATAGAAGGAAGGAAGGAAGGAAGAAAGGGAAACATCTTTAAACATTTTCTTGTTTTATTGTATTCTGTTTCTCCATTTTTGTTACATGGGCTGGGGCCGGGAATCGAACCGAGGTCCTCCGGCATAGCAGGCAAGCACTTTGCCCGCTGAGCCACCGCGGCCCGCCCTAAATACCTCTTTTTAAAAGCCATTCCATTTCTGGTATATTTCATTCTTGTAGCTAGCAATCTTGCACAGTTAGACACTGCTACCTATAATAACTTGCCAAACCCCAACCAAAACTATTCCTGTCCCAATCTTAAAGACGTGTGGGGCATTATAAAAAATTCTACATGCAGTAGGGAACTTTCCAGAAACCTACATCCTCCATATGTGTCTCTGAAACAGATAAGTCCTGAAATGCAGAGGGACAAGCCTCTTCAGAACATCAGTTAGTTCCATCTCCTTATACCCTATTGTTGACAACTCCTTCTAACATGGAAAAGTGAGAATGGGCATAGCCCAAACACCCCAAAATAGTGGGGAAAAGATCAGAGGAGATGGTGGGGTTACACAGAAAAGTTAGGGTTTAACAAATGAGTATTATTGCTGAATCATTATATTGAAATCTCTTTTCAGTCTCCAGTATTTTAGAACAGCTAGAAGTAACAACCTAAAATAGTGGAACTGCAATTCATACCAAACTCAGAAATCTGTTCTACAGCTAATTATTGTGATGTGCTTTGAAGTTTATTGCTTTTTGTATATATGTCATCTTTCATTTTTAAAAGTATTGTTTTATAGGATGTTATCTTGAAAATTGATTTCAAGAAATTTTTGGTAATTTAAATAAGTAAAGTCATCAGGAAGTGTTTTTATCAAAGTGCATTTGAAAAAGTACTTAAAGGAGAGTTTTCCCCTGAAGTAAGAAAACTGATGCAGAATGAGAAACAAGAATGTGTAGGACAAAATAGATAGATATAGAAAGTTGTAGAAGTCTTGTTGAAAGTGAATTTTATTGGTTGTGATTAGGGTTGGCCAAGATTATACCATTTTATAAGATTTCTTAACTCCTAGAGATGAATCCAGGCCTGGAACCATGGGATCAACAATTCCATCCTGACCAGAAGAGGGGGAAAGAGGTATAACTAATAAAGTATCAGTAGCAGAGAGAGTTCAAATAGAGTTGAGTGGCTGCTCTAGAGATTGCTCTTATGCAAGCTTCAGTTATGCATTGCTATCTACCATAACCTGCCAAACCCTAATCAAGACAATTCCAGACAATCCTAAAGAACATCTAGGGCAGTATATAAGATTCCACAAGGGTGCTATGCACTAGAGTAACTTTCCAGAAAACTACAATCCCCCAGGTGGATCCCTGGACCAGATAAGTCTGGAAACCTAGAGAGACCAGTCTCTCCAGAGTGTCAGATAGTTCCATCTCCCTCCCCCATATTAGTTAAAGACTCTCCCAATATGAAAAGTTTTGAATGACCACAGCCCAAACACCCATAAAGAGAGGGATACAGAGATTAAAGGTGATGGTGGAGTTGTACGGAGAAGAAAGGATTTTAAAAATGAATATGAATGCTAAATCATTAAATTGATATCTCTTTTAGTCTCCAGTATCTTAAAGCAACCAGAAGTAAAAACCTAAAATTGTGGAACTGTAACCCACATCAAACTTTGAAATATGTTCTACAACTAATTGTGATGCTGTGCTTTGAAATTTTTCTTTCTTTGATTATATGTTTGTTTTTCACAAAAAAAGAAAGGAAGGATGTTGATTGCGATGATACAAAAATATTTAGATCTTCTAGCCTCCCACATTCTGGAGAAGCTAGAAGGAAAAATCTGAGAGGATTATATGGTAGCCCATGACCAACTCTGGGTCTGTCCTGTAGCCACTTGTTGAAGAGTGCTTTGAAAATTATTGCTTTTTGTTTCTTTTCTTTGTATGTATGTTATACTATACAATAAAATTTTTTAAAAGCTCACACAAAGTTAAAGACTATTCTCTGGGGCTAAAATGTCTTTCATTTTGAATGTGATTAGCTTTTTCTTTTTAAACCTCATTCTAGAAGCATTTATAAATGAATTTAAATTTACCAATCATTTCTATACATTTCAACAATATTCAACAAGTCTTAGTACTCAGTTAATATCCACAGGTGCATTTTAGCAATTTTAAATATTTTGTATAGAGTCACATACTGGGAAAAAGCATGAGTCTGTCCTTATGGTTCTTGATGAAGTTTCCGTTGTCAGTCTCTTTTTAATGTGTGCATGAGTGTATGTATGAATTTGCCTCAGTGTCAGACATCATGCACTTCCTTTTCACAATAACATGATCACTGCTACCTCTGTTGTAATAGTGGAGCTATCATAATTTTAAAAATGATTTCCAATATGTACTACCAGAGTGTTATTAGTTACCATGAATAAATATTAGGGCTTCATATCAGATCCATTTTGAAATACCACAGAAGTCTCTGAACATGACAGAAACCTGAAATATACTTTGGAAATCAAAATAACTAATTCTAATTAAAATAAAATTCTGTTAGGAGCCAAATGATTGAAATCCTAATATTAATGGTTGTCTTAGCAGCCTGGTAGTAATCCATTTTCTTTTTCTTTTCTTCATCTTCTATTTGCCTAGTTTTCTGGCAACTTTTGCTCCATACAGCTTTGACATCATCTGGAATTCATGTCATCTCCCTGATTTATATTGCTTATAAATGTCACAGTGAGGACCTCAGTGGTTGAATTCTATTTACAGTTCAAGTCTTTTGAAATACTTGGTGGTAAGAAGTACTATTCATGAAGAAAGTCCAGGGCACATAATTAATAACATCATTCTTAATTCTATCTTGAGTTGAACCACTTCCCTTCATCATCAGAAAGTTGCAAATCTCAACATTATTTTGGCTCTTTGTTAAGTTGTTTTCACAGAACTGTGTTAAATCATCAACCTGAAATGTGAGATGTGGTAAGAAACAACTTAATAATGATCACTCTCGTTTATTTTGATAAGCAGTCCAATACAATTGAAAGTAACACTGCTCTCATGTCATTTCAAGTACAGCTGTATTTCCCCTTAGCTATTAGTTTGGAATTATGGGTAATTCAAACACTTAAGCTCAAACATTGCTTTTATTCTCATAAAGCACCTCCAATTTCATCAAATAACTTCATTTCATGTTGCTCATAATTGAAACCATCTAATTGATAGGATTAGTGATTGCTGCAAAACTAATATCCCTCTCCTCAAATTCAGGAGTCATAGGAATAAACATCTTTTTTTCAGACAAAACTTAAATGTGTCTTTTCTAGGTTCATCTGGAGGATCTGGCTTTTGGACACTGGTTGGGTTTAGGTCTACTTTCTTTATTTCTTATGTTCCTGTTAACCAGAATTTTCTCAGGATATATTCTTTTCATGATGAACTCTAGGACCCTGAGATGGTGTTCTGATTTGCTTAATGTGTGCTAGAATTCAGTGTATCAGAAATGTTATGGATTTTTAAAAGGAAATTTATTAAGTGACAAGTTACAGTTCTAAGTACATAAAAATATCCAAACTAAAGACACCCAGAGAAAAACAGCCTGACTCAAGAAAGGTCTAGGAAGACACATGGTTGGAATCTGCTGGTCCTTTTTCCCCAGTGACTTCCTCTCTGAGTATTGTGACCTATCACTTAGTCCTCCAAAACACAATTCTAGAGTTTGGTTTCTTAAACATTTCATGGGAAGGCAGATGGCAGTATCTGCAGGGCTCTGTCTCTCCCAATGCTGGCATTTAGACATCTGCCCTCTCTTTCCAAGCATCTCCAAATGTCTGCATCTGTATAAGAAATGGTTCTCTAAGGATTGGGCTCTACCAAAATGTTTCCTCTTTTAAAGGACTTCAGTAAATTGATCAAGACCCATCTTGAATGGGTAGAGTCACATCTCCATCTAATCAAAAGGCTGCACCCACAATTGAGTGTGCCTCATCTCCGTGGGAACAATTCAATCAAAGTTTCCATCCTAAATAATAGGTCTGCCCCTAAAAGACTGAATTAGGAGATAATACATGGCTTTTGGGGGGTACATAACTATTTCAAACCAGCACAGAGAGCAAATCTATCCCCACATGACCATAAAACCTTAAAACATGTCAAATTTGCAATGTTTCTATTGGCTAAGCCCAAAGTCAAGAGATGGGGATATACACTGCATTTTTTTATCCGCTTTTGAAAGTGTCACCTGCTGACAGTTAGCCTCCTCCCTTAGGATGGACCTGCTGAACTTAAAGTAATGCCTCCTTTCTGAGGGCAATCTATAACCAATCACTGGCTGGTATATTATTACAAAGGTGTAGACCCCCTCAGTCAACTTGGGACATCTTGGAAGTGTCATCCCAGCACCAGAGTCCCCCTTGGAAAAGCTAGGACCTTTGTCCAAATGCCTTACAGTTTTGCTCAATCCTCTGCCCAGTTCCATATCCTACTTTCACTGCAGCTTAGCTCTCAGTAAGCTTCCTGTAGGCAAATCCCCATCTCAGAGTAGTTTTCACCACTGTAAGGAAATAAAAGTAGTCTAGGACCTAATCATTAGTTTTGCAGGTTCAGTATCCTGAATTAATCAGCACACTAAGGGTAGAATTGTCCTTAAAGGTAGACAGTTATTCACTAACCATAATACAGTCATGTAAAAATTAGGATGCCATTGTGCTAATTATAATGTTCTCATTGTGTTATCAGGAAAAGCAATATACTCTCTGCCTGTAGCCCATCATTGCAGAGAACAAAATGATCATCTTGAATCATGATTCATGAAAGATTGTTCAAATGTGTGTTGGCAGAAAGTTAATATAGGTGCAGGGGAAATGACTTTGTTAGGAAGCACAGAGGAATTCTAACAATACAACACAGATTAGTAATGAGAATCAAACTTGTGTCAATGGAACAGGATGGATGCAAATAGATATAAGTACACATAAAACCCAATGTGATGAATATATAGATCCAGTTATTCATAAAAATTAATTAGAATAATTATTAAAATCATGAATTAATTAAAACAATTATTTTAAAATTATTACCATATTTGCTGTCAGCATTGTATTATCAATGTTTCATTTATTTGGAATCTCCAAATTGTTAGCACTTTGTAATATTGAAATTTAGACTTCAAATTTCATTTTATGTTTATGAGAATTTGTCTATGGTAATTTATGAAAAGCAATTATGATGTCTAGCTTTAGTAAGTGAAAACTGGCAAAAGGGTTCATTGCAGATGTGAAGCAAATTTGTAAATTGAGATTTAACAAATTAAATTCAAATGAGCATATATTTTCCATTGAGCATAAGGAATAATCATATATAAAAATGTGATCTAAAGAAATTAATTGTTTATTCAAATACTTATAAGTGCCTATTAGGTACATTTGAAATACTGTACTGAATCAACAGAGAAAACAAAGATTACTTATATCTGAACTTTGAATGCCAGGCATCTCAAATTCAGGTAATGGGTCAGGAATCTCTCCTAGATAGTAATCAGGACTTGGTAGAATGCAGCTGCCCCAAAACCATCTTGTTCATGTTGATTTTATCACCTTATTTTTAGGTACCCAGGACAGCAGACTGTATTAGACAGATTTTCAGTTTGAAAATTGTCATGGTTAGGCTCAACTTGGCCAGGTGGTGATACTCATTTGTCTGATTAGGCAAGCGCTGGCCTGTCTGTTGTTATGAGAAAATTTCATAGAATTAAATCATAATCATATTAGCTGCATCCACAGCTGATTCCATTTGTAATCATCCAAGGGGAGTGTTCTAGTTTGCTAGCTGCCAGAATGCAACACATCAGAGATGGATTGGCTTTTAATAAAAGGGGATTTATTTCATTAGTTATTTAGAGGAAAGGCAGCTAACTTTCAACTGAGATTCTTTCTTATGTGGGAAGGCACAGGATGGTCTCTGCTGCCCTTCTCTCCAGGCTGCTGGGTTCCAACAACTTTCCCTGGGGTGACTTCTTTCTGTAGCTCCAAAGGCCTGGGCTGAGCTGTGAGTCTGAGATGAGATATGCTGAGCTGCTTGGGGTGTGCTATGTTGAGCTCTCTCATTTAAGCACCAACCAATTAAATCAAACATCATTCATTGCAGCAGGCATGCCTCTTAGCTGACTGCAGATATAATCAGTAACAGATGAGGTTCACATGCCATTGGCTAATGTCCACAACAAAAAAACTTTACCTGGCCAAGTTGACAACTGAATTTAACTACCACAGGAGTATCACCTGCAATGAGCCTTTTAAAGAGTATTCAGAAGAGACAAATTTCTTCTTGATTCAGCTAGTAAACCTCTCCTGTGGATTTCATCCAGACCCTCCATTGGAGTCATCAACTTCACAGCCTGCCTTTCAGATTTTAGTCTGTACATTCCCATAGTGACATGAGACATTTTTGTGAATTTTATATCTACAGTTATTTCCTGTTGATTATGTTTCTCTAGAGAACCCTGAGCAATACAGCTTTGTACCAGGAGAGGTTCTTAAGAAACAGAATCTTTAAAAAAGGGGGGTTTATGATTGGTTTTCTACTCTGTCTGGACTCAAAAGCACTAAAGGCTCTGACTCCCATAATCAGAATAATACTGCCAAACCATGGAGTGAGTTGGCAAAAGAGATAATCAAACTATCAACATTTGATTCTTCTAGTACTTCATTTGTATGAAGCCAGGCTCATATTTAACTTATCCCTGCAAAGGATGGGCTAAGCCTACTTAAAATTAGGCCTATTAATCACCCCCAGAGAACTTATTTTATTGGTCAGATATGACCTCTTTCTCTTTCTCAGACAACATGGCAAGCAAATTCATTGTACCCCCCTCTATATTGGACATGACTCCTAGGGGTTTAAAGATTCCTGGCAACATGGGAAAGAAATCCTAGAACACACAGGACTCAGCATCAAAGAAATGAAAATATCTTCTAGAGCAAAAGCAGGAAGAGAGAAATGAGACAAAATAAATTGTCAGTGACTGAGAGATTTCAAACAGAATTGAGAGGTTTTCTGGAAGTTATTCTTATGCATTGTATAGATATCACTTTTTTAGTTAAGGTGTAATGGAGAGGCTGGAGGGAAGTGTCCGAAAATGTAGAACTTTTTTCCAGTAGCTGTGTTTCTTGAAGGTGATTGTATAATGACGTAGCCTACACAATATGACTGTGTGATTGTGTCTGATGCTCCTTTTATCTATGTATGGACAGATAAGTAAAACATATAGACTAAGAATAAATAAATAATAGGGGAAATGTTAAAATAAATTTAGTAATTTAAATGCTGGTGATCAATGAAAGGGAGTGATAAAGAGTACAGAAAAAAATAGGGAAAACAAAGGCTAAAATATAATAGGTAGATGGAAATACTAGCAATCAATGAAAGGGGGAGGGGTTAGGAGTATTGTATGTAAGAGTTTTTTCCTTTTTCTTTTTATTTCTATTTCTGACTTAATGCAAATATTCTAAGAAGTGATCACAGTGATGAATATACAATGATGTGATGACACTGTAAGTTATTGATTATAGACCAAGAATAAAATGATCATATGGTAAGAATGTTGGTGTTTATATGCTATGTTTAAAAAAAAATTATATGAAAAAATATTCCTCTAAGCCTTACCCATGAAGACCAACAGCCTTTTAAGGGTAACTGTGTATTGGAGAAAAGGAAATAATCAGATATTTGGGGAATTAAGTGACATTAATTCCAGGGTACCCAAGATGTCACTCTGGTCCACCAGTCTGAGTGAGAACTTATTGAGGTCAGGTGATTTATAGAGTTTTAGCTCAGGTCTGCCTCACAGTGGGTCCAATGGGCCACTAGACACATTCTGTAATTATGTCCCCAGATCCAGAATGCATAAATGGAATACACATACTGAGCAACTGGCAGAATCCTCACAGTTGCTGCTGAACTTGTGGAGTGAGGGCTATTATGGTTGGAAAGGCCAGGTGGAAGCCACTAGATTGCCCCTACACAGAAAAATAGTAAATCAGAAGTGATGCTGGATTCCTGGAGGGATTTCAGGGATTACTGCATTCCTAAGGACTTAAACAATTCAGGGGTTATTATTCCCATGACATCACCATTCAACTTGCCTATTTGGCCTGTGCAGAAAACAGATCAGTCTGGAAGGATGACCATGGATTCTTGTAAGCTCAATCAGGTAGTAACTCCAATTACACTGGCTGTCCTGGATGTGGTATTACTGCTTGAGCAAATTAATACATCCCCTGCTACCTGGTATACTGCTATTGATCTGGCAAATGGATTTTTCTTAATAGCTATTAGTAAGGGCCACCAGAAGCAGTCTGCTTTCAGCTGGCAAGGTCAGCAATATACTTTCACTGTCCTACCTCGGGGGTATATCAACTCTTTAGGCTTATGTCATAATTTTATCTGTAGGAAGCTTGATCATTTCTCCCTCCCACAAGACATCACACTGGTCCATTATATTGATAATATCATGTTGATTGGACCTAGTGAGCAAGAATAGCTACTACTCTAGACTTATTGGTAAGGCATTTGCAAGTCAGAAGATGGGAGATAAATCCAACAAAAATAAAGACTTCCTCTTCAGTGAAATTTCTATGTGTTCAGTGGTGTGGGGCATATCAAGATATCCCTTCTAAGGTGAAAGATAAGTTGTGGCATCTGGCTGATCCTAAGACCAAAAGAGAAGTACGATGCCTAGCTGGTCTCTTTGGATTTTGGCAACAACATATTCCTCTTTTGGGTATGCTGCTCTGGCCCATTAATCAAGTGACCTGAAAGACTGTTAATTTTGAGTGGGGATTTGAACAAGAAGAGGCTCTATGACAGGTCCAGGCTGCTGAACAAGCTGCTTTGCCACTTGGGCCATATGATCCAGCATGTCCAATGGTTCTGAAATTGTCAGTGGCAGATAGAGATGCTGTCTGGGCCTTTGACAGCCCCTAAAGAGAATTACAATGCAGACACTTAGGATTTGGAGCAAAGCCTTATCATCTGCTACTGATAATTACTCTATTTTTTTAGAAATAGCTTTTGGCCTGCTAGTCAGCCTTAGTAGACACTGAATGATTAGCCATGGGCCACCAAGTTACCATGAAATCTGAGCTACCCATCATGAGCTAGGTGTTGCTTGACCCACACAGCCATAAAGTTGGGTATGCATGGCAGCACTCCATCATTAAATGGAAATGGTATATATGAGATAGGGACACAGCAGTTCCTGAAGACAAAAATAAGTTACATGATGCAAATGTCTATGGTTTCCATTTCTGCCACATTACTTTCTTTTTCTCAGATCAGAGCTATGGCCTCTTGGGGAGTTCCTTACAATGAATTAACTGAGAAAGAGAAAAGTAGGGTCTGGTTTACAGATGATTTGGCATGATATGCAGGTACCACCCAAAAGTAGATAGCTGCAGCACTACATCATTTTTCTAGGCTATCCTTGAAGGTCAGTGGTGAGGGGAAATCCTCCAAGTGGGCATAATTTTGAGCAGCCTACCTGGTTGTTCATTTTGCTTGGAAATAGAACTGGCCAGAGGTGTGTTTGTATACTGACTCTTGGGCTGTTGCTAATGGTTTGGCTGGATGGTTGGTGACTTGGAAAAACTACAAGTGGAAAATTGGTGACAAAGACATCTGGGGAAGAGTTATGTAAATAGATTTTCTGCATGGCTAAAACCATGAAGATATTTGTGTCCCATGTAAATGTACACCAGAGGGTGACTTCTGTAGAGGAAGGTTTTTATAATCAAGTGAGCAAGATTACCTGTTTTATGAACATCAGTCCACCTCTTTCTCCAGCAACTTCTGTCACTGACCAATGGGCTCATAAACAAAGTGGACATGGTAGTAAGGATGGAGTTTATGCATGGGCTCAGCAACATGAACTTCCACTCATCAAGGCTGACCTGGATACAGCCACGGCTGAGTGCCCAATCTGCCAGTGGCAGGGACCCACACTCAGCCCCTGATATGGCACTATTCCCCAAGGTGACCAGCTGGCCACATAGTAGCATATTGATTACATTGGACCACTTCCTTCATGGAAGGAGCAGTGATTTTTTCTAACTTGAACAGACACATACTCTGGATATAGGATTGCTTTCCCTGCATGCAATGCTTCTGCCAAAACTACTACCCATGGGCTTACAGAAAGTCTTATCTTTCATCATGGTATTCCACACAGCATTGCTTCTGATCAAGGAACATGCTTCACAGCTAATGAAGTGTGCGAATGGGCACATGCACATGGAATTCTCTAGTCTTATCATGTTCCCCATCATCCAGAGACAGCTGGATTGATATAATGGTGGAATGGCCTTCTGAAATCTCAATTACAGTGCCAACTAGGTGGCAATACCTTGAAGGCTGTGGTAATGTTCTCCAGGAAGCTGTATAAGCTCTGAATCACTGTCCACTAGGCTGCTGTTTCCCTCATAGCCAGGAACCATGGGTCCAGGAATCAAGGGGTGGAAGTGTGAGTGGCACACTCACTATTAGCCCTAGCGATCCATTCAGAAAATTTTTGCTTCCTGTCCCTTCGACCTTGAGCTTTGTTGGTCTATAGGTTTCAGTTCCAAATGTGGGAGTGCTTCCACCAGGAGAAACAACAATGATTCCATTCAACCAGAATATAGGACTACTACCTCATCACCATGAACTACTCATGCCCCTGGATCAACAAGCAAGAAGGGGATTACATAACTGGATGGGGTGATTGATCCTATCAAGAGGAATTATGACTCCAACTACACAATGAAAGTAAATAAGAGTTTTCCTGGAATATAGGAGATCCCCCAAGGTGTCTTTTAGTGCTACCATGTGCTGTGTTCAAAGTCAATGGAAAACTGCAACAACTCAGTTCCTGCAGGACTACCAATGGCTCTGAAACTTCAGGAATGAACGTTTGGGACGCTCCACCAGGTAAAGAACCATGGCAGTTGAAGTGCTTGCTGAGGATAAAGGGAACATGGAATGGGTAGTGGAAGAAGGTAGTGATAGATATGAACTACAGCCATGTGATCAGTTACAGAAATGAGGACTGTAATGTTGTTTTGTTGATGTTACAGTTTTTAAGTTCTAAGATATCAAGATTAAGAATGAATATTGACCAAGGACTTGCGCCTTATTCTCAGGAGATTTAATGCATTTCTGATTGTATGCAGGACAGTTGAGTATGCTGAGTGAAGAAAAAAATGTCTTTTATTGTTTTCTATTTAGAAATTAGGTATGGTTTAAGGTAATGTGTGTAGTGCCAAGTTGAAAAGAGTGGACAAGTTAGGTTCATATCAACTTGGCTAGGTGGTGATATTCATTTGTCTGATGGTGCAAGTGCTGACCTGTCTGTTGCTGTGAGGACATTGCATAGAATAAAATCATGATCACATTGGCTGCATCCACATCTGATTCCATTTGCAATAAGCCAAGGGGAGTGTCTTCTACCAGGAGTGATGCTTAATATAATCACTGCAAACCTTTTAAGGAGGGTTCAAAAGAGACATGTTTCTTCCTGATTCACCTGTTGAGCCTCCCCTTTTGGTCTCATCCAGACACTCCACTGGAGTCCATCCAGGCCACCCACTGGAGTAGTCAGCTTCACAGCTGTCCTGTGAATTTTGAACACTATATTCCCATGGTTATATGTAAGACACTATTATAAATTTTATATCTACAGATATTTTCTACTGATTCTATTTCTCTAGAGAACCCTGACTAATACAAAAATCTTTGCAAACATAAAAACAAGCATTCTTTCCCTACCACTTGACCTCCCAGAATGACCAGAGGACACCAGAAAATGAATAAATATAAGAACACAGAATTAATTCAAGACCACAAGTACTAATTTTCAAAACAGGAATGTCATCATACAAATGAGGGTTTTATTATTTGATGTGTTTACTGTATTGCTGAGGCTGAAGTGGAACAGAATTATTACAGATTTGTTGAACCCTAAGTTTCTAGATCTCAAACTCTAATATTGGTTGACAAAGATTAGAAGTAAAAATAGTATACTGGATTTCTGTGATAGATAAAGGTTAAAGGCTTTTGGGGAGAAATATGTGGTCTAGTTCTGTTGGATTCATATGGCATTGAGGAGAACAGAACAAATCAGGTCATACTATAAATACTTGTAAGAACTGTAAATTACAGAGGGAGAAGCAAATTGTTTGACAATTACTGTTCTATACTGAAATGGTAAAGGACTTGCATAGCACACTTTTTTGTGGCTCAAGGTTCATGTTATTAAAGCAGATTATCTAGTTGGTATGTGTTCCTTCGCAGAAAACATATACTAGTAGGATAACTTCCAGAGAAAAAGTAGAGTAATAATGTGAGTTCCTAGGATGGAGGATGAGCAATCTCCAGTCTCTAAATGCAGGGTGAGCTTAACCAATAGCAGAGTTTTTTATGTGAAACAATTGCGTGTATTTGTTTTGCTGTATTACTACTTATCCAAAAATATTTAGATTAAATTTTAAGTTTTCTGGATTTTTCCTTTTCTACACAAATTGAAGATTATGTTCTCCCCTTAATCTTTGTCCCATATGCATATAAATAATAAAATCCCACAGACAAATTCCAATTGGAGGAAAAGATTACCCAATCCCTTACTGAAAGCCACAAAATAATTTATGAATAAAAGTGAACACACCTCTTAACCCCAGCACACCAAGAAATTGATACAGACTGAGAGGTGGACAAAAAAGGATTTCTTTGCTTGGGATTTACTGATTTGATTTTCTTGTTTGCTTTTCCTTGCTTTTCCACATTAAGATTCTGCCTGAGTCCTTGAGGAAAGGATAGAACTAGGGAAAAGAAGGCATGAAAGCAGAGGCTACACACAGTGTAAAGATTCCAAAAGGGAAAGAAAGGAAACTCTCTGGGCTGCAAAGGAGCATGAATTGCTTACAGGGAAAATTGGTTTCTGTTGGAACAAATAGTGCAGCTGAGTTCCCAAAACAGAAGTCAGCCCCCTCAATGTTCTGGTGTATGATTCTGTGGGAACACAGCACTGTTTGAAAGCTGTTAACATTTATAGCCATTTAATATATAGATCAAATAAAAATAAATTCTTCCTGAAACATTCTCAAAAATAAAAGAACACTGAATATTTCTGTAGAAGTGGGAAGACAGTATAGCTGTTGGTATATCTATGTATAATATTATTTGGAATTAACAGGATTTATTTCATGTGAATGAAATTTTATAATATTCAGGAAAAATTTTATCACTTATGAGTTAACCCCTAAGTTTGTCTAATTTTCTCATTGAACTTTCAGTTTCACATATTTTACACTGTGCTGGAATGGATTTACTTTTACTTCATTAGACATCATGAACTAAAATCATTTTTTTTCTAAACCTGAAGAAGACTGAACATTCATAAACAACCCATTGTCCTAAATACCACAGTAGTAGGATTTTAAGAGAGATCATAAACTGACTGAGAGAAGTTCAGGAAAGGAATGTAATTTTTTAAGAGAATAGCCATACCAGGTTAAAGATAGGCTTAAAATTTAGATCTCTTGTCTGTAGCCCTTTGATAGAAAATGCACACATAAAAATGATAATTTCAAAGTAAAAGCTAGATCTTAAACTTTGAGTTTTAATTTTCTCACTTAACTTTTTTTCCTCCCCTACCTATCCTTTAAATACTGTTGTCTAGCCACAGAGCCACGGTTATGTCCTTGAAAAGAGAAGCTACACTGAGGGAAATGGATTTTAGTTGGGCTTTAATCAAAAGCCCATGTGAGAAATTAGTCTCCAAGTCAAGATCAAACAGAGTCCTTTTTGATAAATCCACTTTTAAATTTATTTAGTGAGTAAGAACTCTTAGAAATTGATCTCTGTTTTGCTAATTTGTATATAGTCATCAAAAGATCATCCAATTCAAAAGGTCAGGAAAAGTCAGCAACATTATCCTTTTAGTTGGAGTGGTGGATTTTGGGCTAAGGAGGAATTTAAGAGAGCCTTTTAGAACTTTGGATTAAATGAGAAAAATGCATTTGTCAAAACTTATTGAATGATATATTTAAGATATATATATATATATATATATATATATATATATATATATATATATTGTTCTTACTGAAAATGAAATTCTGTAAAATAAAACAGATTCAGTTAAGAAGGTATTTGGGGTAGTAATAGGGTTTACTTAGAAATGCTCAAGTTGGATTTTGATTACCTTCTGTCATCATTATCCCCCAAAACAAAATATGAACACTTTTCTTCAACACTCTTGAGGAGACTCATTTGAAATGCCAAAAAGTCAAGTCGAATATCTAACATTGAGGTGTATTATCTGAGGCAAATGTTCTTTTGAAAGCTTTGCCAGGAAACCAGATCATTGCCACTTAAACAAACAGGCAATCAGTTCTTGAGTTAAAATAATTTCTGGCTTTCTGAGAAAGTGGGCAGATCAGAATAGTTTAAGAGTTGCAGGTACATTATTATGGATTCCCTAAAGGTAAATTTCAGTCAGAGTTGAGGAAAGTTAAGCATCCCAGGATCTCTGATTAGCCTTCCTTAAATAAATTAAAAATGGGCCCAGAAACCAGAAGGAAGGAGGAAAGGCCCCACTTTAGCTAAACGTCCAGCATCCAATTATGTTTGTGGAAAAAATTATGAGATCATGAGAGTAAAGAATAACTTTATTAAAATTGAATTGTTTGATTTTTTCACTATTTGTTTTCCCCCATTCTGAAAGTCATTCTATTTCCCAAATTTACCATTGTGGCTCATTTATTTTACTTTATTATCATGAACTAGGTCAAGCATAGAAAATGCAGGGAATAACTTAAGAGCATCAAATCCATGATTAAGGCTTGTCAAATTGCTTCATTTTAAAGATTGAAAGTGTTTCAGTTGGTTATTAGTAATTAAATTATTTTTAATTAAATATCTTAAATGAATTGGAGTCAAACTATTCACATTTACCCTTTACATTTTTTACCTTTATATTAAGTATATTTGGAAATTTACACTTGATATGTTAGCAGCAATTTGTGCACCACACTTATTTTTGTAAATGGGTGCATATGAGTGGCTGTTCTCATCTTTTCTATTTATAATTTTTAAGCTCAATGATTTTTAATTTTTGGTACAAGAACTTCACAAATTTTGGGGTGTTTTGCCTAGTTTCACTTTCTTCATTCACATTTGGGTGCTAGATACAAATAAAAATGACATTTTAAAAATTAGCTCAAAGGCAAGGGCATTCTTATTATTTTATTTGTCTAAATTTTCCCAAAATATTATATACTCATACCTGTAGCAGAATTTATCAGGAAATTGTTTCTAATTTCCTAGGATGAACTACAATGAGACACTTTCTGCTTAGCTCTTAAACTAGTAAAAAGATGTAATCACAAATCTTAAATCCACATACCCATAAGAAGACTAATATTCCATTCTCCAAACATTTATTTGTTATTTCTTGTAATATTCTGTCTTATATAACCTAAACCATAAAATCCAAGTCTTGAATGGACTTAATTTTCTATGTTTATATTTTGAAAGAGTCATAAATAAATCATTTTACATGCATGTTTATACACTTACAGTTATTGAGGAAAAGGAATCTGTGGAGGGCCAGGAGCAAACAATCAGGCCCAAGCAGGGAAAGTCCCCACAACATTGGGTCAAATGTTCCCAGGAGTTAAACAATAACCAATTTTAAGAAACTGAGAGAACGGGGTGTGTTTAGGCAACAGCTAGTGGCATTTTTCTGCTTCTATGATACACTTGCTTGCTAGCAACTGCAAAACCACAACATAATTTAAGCCTTTATAAACACACCTTGAAAACCTCTAGGGGCTGCTCTCTGAATCTTCCTTCTTGGAATTTTCTGAGGCAGTCATCAGCTGGCCAATAAAGACTCCAAATTGGCTTGCAGTTTTGAATTATGTGGTCTCTCTTTCAGTGCACCCCAAAACAGGATCCTCTTTAGGATACCAAGTAGGTGTTCCAGGATATCAGAAAAAGGAAATAATATATAAAATAAAAAATGAAAATGAACTTGTATGTAATACTCCATTTCTCTAGTGGAACTCCTACCAATTTATTTTTGTATGTTATTATTCTATATGTTTTTACAGGTATATGAGGAAGACAGTTCTTTTTTTACTTTTCTTTGCAGAGGATAAGACTTGAGGAGTTTTCTATATGTGATTATTTTTATTTAGTTGGATTTGCCTCAATTTATGTTGATAACCTAGGGAGCACCCTTAACATGTAGCTAAAGCCCTCTCAAATATTGAGCAGAGAGGCTTGGCTCCTAAAATGATAAGAATTTTGCTTCTTATGAAGCATTGTGACAGCAAGTCTGACTCTAGAGATATAGAATGATCTGTTTCCCTGTACTGGAAACCTAAATCTACTTTCTTCTCCCATTTATACACTAAGGTAGGCTATCCATAGAAGTGCCACTTAAGTTCAAATCACAGGGTATGAAGCATGAAACTTGAACATCTCAATTATTGTCTGCAATTAGTGAACTATCTGGGAAATTAAATACCAGCCTTTGACCTAGGGTGCAAATGCCAGCTGCACTTGGTTGTGCATGTAGATGACTTAAGAGTTGATTTTTAAACACCATTTACTGTAATTGAAATATAACTCTGAACTGCCATTTAGTCACATATGTTGACACAGCCTGAATTACTGAACTTTAAACTAGATTCTGCTATAATACTTTGTACAGCACACCCCCTGTTCTAGTTTACTAGCTGCCAGAATGCATATACCAGGAAATGAATGACTTTTATAAAGGGGAATTTTATAAATTGTTACTTCATAGTTCTAAGGCTGAGAAAATGTCCCAATTCAAACACAGAAATGTCCAATATAAGGCATCCAGGGAAGGATACCTTGGTTCAAGAAGACTGATGAAGTTCATTGTTTCTCTCTCAAGTGGAAGGACACATGGCAAGCACAGTGAGAGTTCCTCTCCCATCTGAAAGGGCACGTGGTGAACATGGAATCATCTGCTAGTTTCTTATTCTGGCTTCCTGTTTCATGAAGCTCCCTGAGAAGCATCTTCCTTCTTCAACTCCAAAGGTCACTGGCTGGTGGATTCTGCTTCTTGTGGCTATGTCATTCTACTCTGCTCTCTCTGAATCTCTCATTTTCCAAAATGTTTACTCTTTTATAAGACTTCAGAAACTAATCAAGAACCCCCCCAAATGGGTAGAGACATGTCATCACCTAATCCAGTTTAACAACCACTCGATTAAATCACATCTCCAGGGAGATGATCTAATTACAGTTTCAAACATACAATCATGAATAGGGATTAGAAGAAATGGCTGCCTTCACAAAATAGGATTAGGATTAAAATATGGCTTTTCCAGGGCACATACATCATTTCAAACCAGTACAAATATCACAACTTTAAAATTTCTTGGTATAAATCATTTCTCATTTTCACATCAAAGCACAATTTTACAGCAAAAATTGGACTCAGGTTAGGTCAGAAAATTCCCTAAACTCTTTTTTTGAACATGTTGATTTTAAGATAAGAAATTCCTACAATTTGAAAGGCAGCTAATTAACCAAAACAGCAAATTTTTTATGTACACAGCTAATATGGTGTTATAATATGAAGAGTGTATGTGCTTTTTATTTTATTGTGTCTTTTTTATCTCTGTGAAAAGAAGTGTGCATAATTTTTTTTTTATTTTTACAGTTGCTGTCCCCAATTATTTATCATTGCAGATAATTATGAAGAAAGGATCATCCCTGTTACTGGGAATAAAGAGCAGGAGAAAATTAGTTTTATTTAAATATCTATTTGCTACCTTCAGCAGATTCACTTTAGACACAAAGACCAAAATAAGTTGGAAGTGAAAGGCTGGGAAAAGATATTTTATGCAAACCATAATCAGATAAAAGCAGAAATACTTATATTAATATCTGTCATATTAGACTTCAAACATAAACAATAAAAAGAGACAAAGAAGAATACTATGTATTAATAAAAGGAGCAATTAAACAGGAAGGCATAACAATCTTAAATATTTATGCACTGAACAAGAATGCTCTGAAGTACATGAGGCAAACACTGACAATAATGAAGGGAGAAATAGATGCATCTATTGTAACAGTGGATACTTCAATTCCCCACTTTTACCAATGGATATAACATCTACATACAGTATCAATTAAGAAACAGAATTTGAATAATAATCCAAAAGAACTAGACCTAACAGACATCTACAGAATTTTGCACATGAAAATAGCAGTTTACACATTTTTCCTAGTGCTCATGGAGGGAATAAGCCATATGCTGTGTCAGAAAACAAGTTTCAATACATTTTTAAAAATTGAAGTCATAAAACACTGCCTCAGAAGATAATGTAATAATTAATAGGTACAGGGCAAGAAAATTTACAAATATAGACTGGCTAACCAACACACTCTTAATCAACCAGTAGGTCAAAGGGGAAATTAGTAAATATCTCAAAGCAAATGAAAATGAAAACATAACATATCAAAATCCCTGGGATGTGGCAAAGGCAGTGTTAAGAGAGAAATTTATTGCCTTAAGTGCCTATATTTAAGAAAAAGAAGAAAGTAAAAACCAAAGAATTAACTGTTCAAATGGAAAAGTTAGAGAAAGAACAGTGAACTAACCCCAAAATCAAGAAAAGGAAAGAAATAATGAAGATTAGAGCAGAAATAAATGATACTGAGAACATGAAAACAATTAGGAAAAACCAGAAAACCAGAAATTGGTTCTTTGAGAAAATCAATATGGAAACATAGCTAGGTTGACAAAAAAAGGAGGGACAGGATACAAATAAATAAGATTAGAAATGGAAGAGGAGACATAACCACTGATGCTACAGAAATAAAGGAGATAATGAGAGGATATGATGAGGAATCAAATATCAAAAAACTAGACAACATAGATGAAATGATCAATTTCAATAGAAAAGCATGAACAACGAACATTGACTCAAGAAGAAATAGATGACCTCAACAAAGCAATGATAAATATAGAGGTTGAATCAGTCATTTAGAAGTTCCCCAAAAGAAAGTCCAGGACAAGATGGCTTTACATTGGAATTCCACCTATAATTTAAGAAAATTTAACTTCAAATTCTGCTCAATTCTTCAAAAAAAAAATTGAAGAGGAAAGAAAGCTACCTAACTTATCCTAGAAAGCCAATTACCCTAATGCCAAAGCCAGACATATAAGGGAAGAAAATTGCAGATCAAGTTCTCTAATGAATATAGATGCAAAGCATGCTCAATAAAATACTTGCAGATTGAATCCATCAACATACTAAGAGAATTATACACCACAAACAAGTGGGATTTATTTCATGTATGTAAGGATGGTTCAACATAAGAAAACCAATTAATCTGATACACAATGTCAACAAATCCAAGCAGAGAGCTACATGACCTTATTGACTGATGTACAAAGGCATTTGACAAAATTCAACATCCTTTTGTGATAAAAACACTTCAAAGGATAGGAATAGAAGGGAAATTCCTCAACATGATAAAGGGAATATATGAAAGAAAAAAAAACAAGGGTGTCCCCATCACCATTGTTGTTCAAAATTGTACCAGAAGTTCTAGCCAAAGCAATAAACAAGAAAGAGAAATGCACCCAAATTTGAAAGGAAGAAGTAAAACTCTTTCTGTCTACAGATGATATGATACTATATGTTGAAAATCCGGAGAAAATCTACAGCAAAGTTACCAGAGCTAATAAATGAGTACAGTGAAGTGGTAGGGTACAAGATCAACACCCAAAAATCAGTAGTGTTTCTATACGCTAGTAATGAACAACTTGAGGAGGAAATCAAGAAAAAAAAATCCATTTACAATAACAAATAAAAGAATCAAATATTCAGAAATTAGTTTAACTTAGGAAAATAAAGACATACACAGAAAACTATAAGAAATTGCTAAAAGAAATTATGGAAGACCTAAATTGCCAGAAGGGCATGCCATGTTCATGGATTTGAATAATAAATACAGTTGTGATGTGAATTCTATCTAAATTGATTTATAGATTCAATGCCATACCAATTAAAATACCAAAACCTGATTTTGCAGAAATAGAAAAATCGATAATCAAATTTATTTGGTAGGGCAGAGGACCCAAAATAGCTAACAAGTATCTTCAGATATAAAAATGAAGTGGGAGTTCTCATATTACCTAACTTTAAATCATAATATGAAGATACAGTGCTCAAAACAGCAAGGTACCAATGTAGATATTGATGCTTTTACCAATGAATTAAATACAGTTTCAAGAATATGCCCTCTTGGGCAGGCCACAGTGGCTCAGCAGGTAAGAATGCTTGCCTGCCATGCCCGAGAACCCAGGTTGGATTCCCGGTGCCTGCCCATGGAAAAAAAAAAACAAAAAGAATATATCCTCTTATCCATGGATGATTGATCTTTGATAAGGCAGTCAAGCCAATACACCAGGAACTCAGTGGCCCTCTACAATAATGGTGCTTGGAGAACTGGATATTTATATGCAAAAGAATGAAAGAGGATCTTTATCTGATACACTAAAGAAAAATGAACTCAAAATGAATCAAAGACCTAAACATTAAAACTAACCATAAAAGTTTTAGAATAAAATGTAGGGAAATATCTTCTATATTCATATATTTATGTATAGTCTTGTAATAGGCAAAAGTTTTCTGGAGCTTACAACCAAAGCACAAGCATTGAAAAAAAGAAGTAGATAAATGTGAACCTCTCAAAATTAAGCACCAAAGAGTTTTATCAGGAAAGTAAAAAGGAAGCCTATGCAATTGGAGATAATATTGGGAAACCACAATATGACAACCCAACTTAAAAATGGGCAAAAGCCAGGAACAGACACTTTTCAGGAGAGAAAGCACAAATGGTTAAAAGGCATGTGAAAGTATACTTAATTTCTCTGAATATTAGGGAAATGTCAATCAAAACAATGAGATATCATCTTACACCCACTAGGATGGCCATTATAAAAAAAGAAAAGAAAATGCTGAGTGATAGAGACATATGGAGAAAGAGGCACACATCTTCTGTTGGTGGAAATGTAAGTAGCACAATCATTCTGGAATGGAGTTTAATGGTTTCTCAGGCAGCTAAATATAGAATTACCATATCCCATTATTAAGGATATACTCAGATGAATTGAAAGCAAGGATACAAAATAACATTTGCATACAAATGTTTGTAGTAGCATTCTTTATGACTGCAAAGAGATGAAAATAGCCCAAATGTCCATAAATGGATGATTGACTAAAAAACTATAGCATATACATATGGTAGAATATTACATAACTGTTAGAGAAAATAAAGTCATGAACCATATAACAACATGGATGAACCCTCAGAACATTATACTGAGTGCAGTTAGCCAGAAACAAAAGCATAAATACTGTATGGTCTTACTAATATGAACTAACATTAATGAGTAAACCTTGAGAATTGCAGCTAAGAATACTAGTCATCAGGGTGGGCCATGGTGGCTCAGGAGGCAGAGTTCTTGCCTACCATGCTGGAGACCAGGGTTTGATTCCCTGGGTCTGCCTATGGATAAAAAGAAGAACACTAATTTTTGGAAGATAGAAATAGAGTACTGGTTGGTACTCTTGGTTCTGAAGGAATACAGACTGTGTGATGGGACTGATTGTAAAAATAATCAGAAATGGATAGCATAATACTACTTGATTGTGGCACAGTAATATAAGTACACTTAATTAATCTGAATTTGTGTATGATTTAAGAAGAAGGGCTAGGAACTTATATGAAATCAGAAATAAAGCTCTAGGATAAATATAAAGATGGTATAACTTAGGAATTCATAGAGTGGACACTGATGGTGATTAAACATACAAATAAAGAAACATTTTTGCATTAGGGAAAATATTAATGTCAGCATTGCAAGGTGTTGAAATTGGATGGTACATGAGAAAAAATACAGCCAATGCAAGATAGAGTCTGTAGTCACTAAATGTAACAAAGGCATTATGCCAAAATTAAATTTCAGCAGGTGGGAGGCAAGAGGGATGGGATAATTCTTGGTAGAAAAAAAGAAAATGTCTTCATAGAGATTATGCTGATGAAGGCATGTTGATTGTTTGATTGTGGATGTTGTGCAAAACCAGGAACAAGACTGCAAGCCTCCAGGAATGTTATGTGAAACACCAGACAAACCAGGATTGAGTCTCCAAAGTTTCAGGAAGCGAGATTTATTACTGTGTGCGCACAGGGCTCAGCTGAGTCACCTCTGAAATTCTGTGCCCCCAACAGGAGTTGTCACAGGGTTTTAAGAGAAGCATTTGGCTATGTGCTCATGTACAGAAAGGGAGGGATCTCTACAGGGATTTTTCTTTTCCTGCATATGTGCAATTTATTCCTGGGGTGAGTATCCTATCTTTGTGCAATTTCAACCATCTTCAGGGCCTGGGAAACTTTTCAAAGGGAAAATTCCTGAGTAAACAGGGACCTACCAACTGAAGGAGGAAATGGCTTGGGTAAACAGGGCTGCCTGTTACATTCCCTCCTTTAATGTTTGCCCATGATAGTAGACAGTTGCATCTTTTATACCTCATTTTCTTCTAGTTGTAGGGTCTGGTATTGATGCTTCTATATTGCCAGGATTTTTGCCGAGGTTTGCTTTTCTATTAGGACTTTGATCGAACATTGTAAGCTACTTAGTAAGAGTGGCAGGAGGGATGGGACAAGAAGGCTTATGGCTAGCAAGCCTAGGATACTAGTAATTAAAATTTTGAATGCTCCTAATATAAAGAACCATCCTCTGAACAGATCACTTGAGTTCCACTCTTTACTTGTTTGTATGTGAATGTGAGCTAGTTTTCTCATTTCATTGCTTATTTCTCTAATAGCTTTTCCTTGTTCATCTATTTGGATGAAACAGTCAGTCCAATTGAATTTTCCACAGACTCCTCCCTCATCTGCAAGAGATAGTCTAGGATCAGCCAGTTTGGGTAAATGGCTGCCCAGATTTTGTCCTAATTATCAGCTATGGCTTCTAGTGCTCAGGAAGTTCTATTAGTTATTAGTTCCAGAACTTCTTGGAGGTGGATGATATGTTTGAGCATGTAGATGGGGTTTCAATATCTCCACGACCTATCCTGAGCCCAGGTAGTGGGCCCATAATATTGGATTATTCATTCAGGGAACTACTCATTATCTTTCCAACTTCCTATTTGGATGTTGTCTGCCATCCCCGTTTTTCTCTGGTGAGTGTCCACAGGGAGCACCTGAGCTGACTACCCCAGAACAAGGGGTTCAAAAAGAAAGCTGGGCAAATGGTCCCAATTATGTAGAACATTGTTCACCAAGTGAGCAGCCATTAATAGGCTGTTTTCCCACATATCCAGTGAACTTCAGGGGGCCTTGCCAAGTTCTGCCCAGATTAAACATTATATAAGGGGTATCTTGGCAGGTGTTTTCATCCCCATCCAAGACAGTCTGGTCTGCATCATTACAAATTACTCACCTTCTTGAAGACACAAGTCCTCCAACAGTGACAGAGAATTGTCAGTCCTATAGTGCCACACAACATTTTCCTATTGTCACAGTTGCCAGACTCTACCAGCTACCCTGGGTCTTGAGAAGGTCAAGAAGAGTAAGGTTTGGAGGTTTGGATTCCCCCAATTCTTGGGCTATCCAAAACCACTGATCCCTGATACCCAGACCCCTGCTGTATACCATGACATTATACTGAGGGAGGAGGTTATATGCCTGACTAGTTCAAAGAACAGATTTTCTGCCAATCTAGCTCTGGGGTAGCTGGAGGGAGTTGGAATCTTTGTGTTTGTTCTGGGGTTTGTGCACTTTGTTTTGACTGACAATGAATGTAGTAGGGGGCCTCCATCTGGGTTTCAATAAAGATTTTTAGTTTTGCACCATGTAAGAAAATTTTTGGCTACTAGTCCCTAGCAACCCCTCAATGTTCTTTAGTAGTGGAAATATGTGTATATTGCAAGAGCCATGACTGGCTTCCCAGTGTATCTGGTAGGATCAAAGGAGTACCTATAGTGACTACAATGGGGGATAGCCATGAAGAACTTTGACTGTAAATATCCTTAGGGAAGAGATACCAATGATGATATAATATCCTAAGGATGTGCACATGCTAAAACTTAGAATGACCCTTGCACTGGGAAAAGTGCTAGATGATATAGGCACCACTTACCAACATAGGGAATACTCTATCACTGTACTTAGCAACTGAAGTCAAGGCACTTTGAGGTATGTAGGAAGAGAGTGTATTCTATGATGTTAAACATGCATGTCAAAATCTAAGTCAGGCAGGTGGCATGGTGATGGTATACCATGGTTGTTATCACCTCTTCCTTAGAATAAACAGTTTAAAGACATGACTGGCATGAATTGCAGCCTCCTGAAAGGACCACAGGAAAAATTAGCAAACTTATGAGGGTGAGAAACATGATGACAGTTACAGAGTACCTCGGTACCTCGGGGTACCATCCCACCAGGTTAAATTGAAATTGGTCTCAGGGAAGAACTCCAGGTGTTTTGCTTCCAGGAGGGCTAAGACTGCTAAATGAAGAACAAATGCAAAAACCAAGAAAAAGGCACTAAGTCCACAGACCCAGCATCCCAGGATGTCCAAGCATTGATCAGTCAGCTTTTGGGTGACTGAAGCAGAGCTCTGAGGTCCACTCAAGCTTTGGCTATGCACTTATTAGCTACTTCTGGTGAACTACAGTAAGGCAACGATGATCATTCAGGCCACAGTCGTGGGCTGGTTAGCTGATCTTGGCTGTGAAGAATGAAGCATATTGAGTGTTCACTCTCAGGGGTGCACTCACCACAAACATCATCTGCAGTGGTCCTCTTGGTCTGAGACTGATGAATCCATGGTATGATCTCCACAATTCTGATAGCTGTTGGGGTTGCTTAACCAACATGGTAAGGGCCTCTCCATTGAGACTGGAGGGAGCTGTTTTTTCAGTCCTTAACTCATACCAAGTCCCTTGGTTCAAACTCATGTGTGGGTGAGGATAAACGTTAAGAGGCTCAAGCACTGTTTCTGGTTGTTTCCCTTTCAATTCACTTAGACCCCACCCCAAATGAACCAGGTGTTGGGTAAGATTTGGATTCGCAAAGACTCTGAGGTTTCCCTGGAAGACCTTATCAAGGGGTGATGGCCTTCCATATGCCAGGACAAAGGGAGAGAAACCATTTTTTTAATGGGTCAGATCTAATTCTAAACAGCATTATAAGGACAATCTGTACCTAGGTCAGTTTTGCCTCTTGGTAGATTTTCTTCAATTGTCCCTTTAAAGTTTGATTTGCCTATTCTACCTTTCTGTTACTGAGGCTGATAGGCAGTGTGGAGCTTCCAAGTTATCTGCAAGGCTTTCACTAGTTTTTGGAGGGTCTCAGCTACAGATGCAGGGCCATTGTCAGAGCCAATGGTAAGAGGCATTCCATACTGAGGAATGTCTTAGAAGAGCTTTGCCACTTCCTGAGTTTTTTCTGAGTGGTGTAATGAGCAAACAGCAAATTGTGCTCTGGATGGAATAGTAGCTGACCCAGTGATGTTTGTTTGGTAGTTGAATTCACCTTGCAGTTGCCTTTTGTAGTTAAGGAGTTTCCCTCCTGCTGACCACAGTGATAGATAACAGCCACAGGGGAGGGGGCCCAGAGTGTCTCCAGTGAGGCCAAGATTGCTGGCCCATGCTTGATATGCTTTTCCCCTGTAATTATTAGTCCTTGCTCTTTGTGTAATGCTCATGCACATGCAGAGTTGTGAAAGTATACTTTGAGTCAGTGTATATATTGGCTTCTTGTCCTGCCACCAACTGCAGACCTTGGGCAAACACTATGAGCTTAGCCATTTGGGCAGATGTTTCTGAGAGTAGGACCTCTGTCTCCAGTATACCTATTAGGGTGACAATTGCATACCAGCATAATGCCTTCCATCTTTTACCATGCTGCTTCCATCAGAGAACAGTTCAACACCAGGACATTTCAATGGTTGGTCTTTTAGGTCTGAGTGACTAGACTTCGCCCACAGTTTCTTTGCAGTCATGTTTTTGGGGCCTCAACGCAACAGACAGCAGGGTGGTGGGATTCAGAGTTTGGCAGATGCTGAGGAGTAAGTTTGGGGTTTAACACTAAATAGTCTGGTACTTGGTGAGCCTTGTTTTTGACAACCTGAGGTGCCCCTTTTTCTCCATAAGACTGGTGACTGAATAGGGAACCAACACAGTCAGCTTCTGCCCAAATGTGAGCTTTCTGGCCTCCTGGTCTATGAGGACAGTGGTGGTGACAGCTCTTAGGCAGAAAGGCCATACTAGTGCTATACTAGTCAATTGTCTGGAGAGCTAGGCTACAGATCTTTTCCATGATCCAAGGGACTGAATTAAGACACTAATGGTTGTCCTTTCCTGTTCATAGCCAAACAGGGTAAAGGGTTCCTCCAAGTTGAGGAGGCCTTGACTTGGGGCCTGTATGAGTGCTGCCTTTAGATGCTAGAGAGCATGCTCTTGTTTTGTCCCCTCTGGAATGGGTCCTTGTTGTCACCTTTGTGACTTCATAGAGAGGTCTCCCTAGGAGTGTATAGTTTGGGATGCAAATTCTGCAGAACCCAGTTATCCATAGAAATTCAAGGGCCTGCTTTTTGAAAGTTGGTGTGGGGATGGCACAAACTACACATTTGTGTTCTGGTTCCAGGCTTCAGGTCCCTTGCTGTAGGTAAAAACCCTGATAACTGACTTGCTGCTGGCAGATTTGGGCCTTTTTCTGGGACAATGGAGTATTCTGCCTGGTCCAGGTGATGGAGAATGTGCTCCATCCCACACTCACAGTCACTGAGAGATTCAGCAGAAAGAAGGAAGTCATCTACATGTTGTGTGACAGTGCAGCTGTAATTTTTGGCTGAGAATGATTTCTGGTCCTTCCCTAGCACTTGCCCAAATATAGTGCGGGTGTCTTTGAACCCCTGAGGCAACTGAGTCAAAGTATACTGCCTTCTGGTTCCCATGGACGGCCTTTCCCATTCAGAGACAAGTATTTCCTGGCTGACCAGGGCTGCCCAAATGCAGAAGAAGGCACATTTCAAGTCCAAGCATGAGAATCATCTGGCTTTTCCTGGGACCAGGCTGAGACTTGTATATATTAGGAACCATGGGGTGAATGGTTTCTGTGGTGGCATTGTCTGCTCACAGGTCTTACCAGATAAAATCTCCTGTTTGAGATTTCTTCACAGGTAGCAGCAGGGTTTCCCAAGTTTATCTGGAATTGCAAGACCAGATTATCTGGAATTGTAAGACCAGATAATCTGGTGGGATTCCAGCTACACCAAATGGCTTTGGATTCTCATGAAGGCCTTCTGAGGATTGGTTCTATGGCACTGCCATAGGGTGTGCCATAGGCTTCAGAGCAATTGCCACTGGAGGGCAATGTTTGACTAAGCCTGGCAGAATGTGCTCAGCCCAGACACTTAGAATGTTTAGCAATGGCAGGCTAAGGCAGACTTACCCTCTCATTTTAGACTTCTCATGTAGCCACCACTCTTCACCAGCTGGTATGGTTAAAAGTAGGATCTTCTGCAGGCCATCAATTTTTAAAGAGGTTTCTCCTACAGGGTCAAAAGTAATTTGGGTATGGGTTTTCCTTAGGAAGTCCCATGCCAGTAGTAGCAATGGGTACTCGAGCATGTACAGGAAATAGTGTGACACAGAGTAGCCCCCAATGCTTCACTCTCTGGCCTTCAGGATTAGCTGATTCCATACTATATTGTGGCACCCACTATGTCTATTGTCTGACTGGAAAATGGGTGAGCATCCTCCCAGGGTCTGGGTTATCACTGAGTGTTTGGCACTGGATCCACCATAAAGCCCATTGTTCTACCCCTAACTTTACTCTGACCATGGATTTCCAGGGGCCTAAAAATATGGAACCTGGTATGTCCTAGTCAGAGAGTTAATCAATAGCCAAGGTGATGGTGTTGGGATCCAGATGACACCTTGGGTTGGTGTCGCACCTTCCTCTGCCTGTTAATGGGATGGATTTATGGGGCATTCATTCTTCCAATAACCCTCCTCCTTGCAGAAAGCACACTGGTTTGCTCCAGGGGCACTCAGGCCCTTCAAGTTGTCTTTGTCCAGAACACTTATTCTCACTTCTCAAAGGCAGCAGTAATTATCTGAGCCTTTTCCCTGAATTCCCATTTCTTTTTCTTGGCCCCTAATTGACCTGGATTGACAAACACTGTAGTGACCACCTCTATCAGCTGGTTCATGTTCATTCTTTTTTCTTTTTTTTTTTTTTTTTTTAATACATGGGCAGGCACCGGGAGTTGAACCCGGGTCCTCTGGCATGGCAGGCAAGTGTTCTTGCCAGCTGACCCACTGTGGCCCACCCAATGAGAATGAATTTATCTAGAGCTCTGATTTCTTTTTTTTTCACATGGGCAGGCACCGGGAAGCGAACCCGGGTCCTCGGGGATGGCAGGCAAGCACTCTTACCTGCTGAGCCACCATGGCCTGCCCCATGTTCATTCTTGTAAATCCATCTAGGTTTATGGAGTTTATGCCAAATGTCAGGGGTTTCTTGTCCCAGAAACGCATAGTTTTCAACATTTGGCTCCCTGGGGTCTCAGGATCAAACAGTATGTATTGGCAGAAAGTTGCCACCAAGTGCTCAAGGAATTTGCTTAGTGGTTTCATCTGGCTTCTGCAAGATCTCTTTGACCTTGGTCATGTTGGTGGCCTTTTGGCTGCCTTTTTGGAGGCCCTACAGCAGGTTCTCATAGAACCATTAAAGAGACTGAAACTCTGCATCAGTGTTTGAGTCCTACTTTGGGTCATCTCCTAGAAAACGGCAGGCAACATATTGGGCTGGGTCTAAGGTGCCATTGGGAGTGCTTTCTTTTAGGTGCTTCTGTGCTGCTGCTACCACATGCTGTCATTCTTCAGTGCTGAGGATAGCTACAAGCAGCTGCTTGCAGTCAGGCCGAGTGGGCTGGTGAGTATGGACAATGGACTAGAACAGGCTGATCATTGCCTGGGGCAACTTTGTTTAGGACAGCATATGATTATTCCAGCTTAGCAGGTCAGTAGAAGTGAAGGGAATATATTTGAAGTTTCTTCTCCCTTCCTGAAAGTCTCCCTGAGCATTGACATTGGGAGGTCCTTGGGTTTCTCTTAGAGACATTAAAGGTATGGCCACAATGGGAGCAGTTGCATCTGGCCAGGGCCACAGCTGCTATGGTTCAAGGAGTTCAGGAATGGATGAATTCAGTGGAGACTCAGGCAATATTTCTGGTCTGCTGAGGGGATTCAGAGTCACTCTGGATGAGTTTGGCAGGGCCACAGCTGTTGGAGGCATGAAGTAAGGTGGGGGATTTCTTCTTCTGGTGCACTGGATAAAACTGGGAACTTGGACTTGCCACCTGCTTCCCTGTGGAACTTCTCCACCACTTAGGCAAGAAACATCGGGCACTATCCATCAGAGGAAGTCTTTATCCACCCTGGCCTCTTCTTTGTGACCTCCAGCCAGGTAACAATGTAGGGAAATTGATCTTGTGACCAGGCATCCCTGACATTATACTATAAACTGTCTTTATATTTTTAACTCAGATGTTCCTTAAGATGGCCAATCTACTCCAAAGGTGGTCCATTATAGTTCACACATCTTCCTAAACTGTTCAGGGGTCAACTTAACTCCCCAATTATCAATAAAAGCCTTCCTAAAGTTGGACATCTTGCACCATAATGGTGTCTTACTGATTTCCCTTTCCATTTGTTGTCCAGTGGTGACAACAATTAGGGAGATGGATTATGGACAAACAACAAAGGCTTTTGAACAAACTGTCACATTGCTCAGTCTGGCTTGGCCCTTAGCAGGGTCACAGGAATTGCAGGATCTGAACTCAATGATGGCCTAGTGCTCAGTTCCTGTGGCCCAGGACTTTCTTTCACTCAGGCAATCACATGCACACACTCCAGCACCCCTGCTGCACTGTCCTTCCAAAAACTGAACCTGAAGACTCATGGTTCCCCTGATTATCCACACAGAGACCATACTCAGAGAGTCTTGGGAGAGGAACAATGTCCCTTTCCACTCAGATTTCCCTAGCCTTTTATGAATGGACTGATAAATAATACACCTGGGTGCTTATCAGTCAGATGGGCAATGCTCCCAGGAGCCAGTCAAAAACTATACTGGATCCATCACCTCTTCAGCAGTATCAGGCACCCTATCCAAGGAGGTCTGGATTCCAAAAGTTGGGGAAGGTTCCCATTCCCAACATTGGATTCTACCAGGTCCCCAGTCTGGGTGCTGTTACCACCATGGGCAAGGGTGGTGAGAATATTACCAGGCTCTAAATCCAAGATGAGTCCCCAGAAATATTGTGCAAAATCAGGGACAAGGCTGCAAGCTTCGAGAAATACTATGTGAAACACCAGAAGACCCAGGTTGAAGATTCCAAAGTTTCATGAAGCAAGCTTTTTTAATCTGTGTGCACAGGGCTCAGCTGAGTCACCTCTGAAAGTCTGAGCTGCCAACAGGGATTGTCACAGAGTTTTAAGGGAATCATTTGGCTATGTGACCATGTATAGAAGGGGAGGGATCTCTACAGGAATTTTTATTATCCTGCCTATGTGCAGTTTCAATGAGCCCCAGAGTAAGAATCGTGTCTACATGCAGTTTCAACCATCTTTTGGGCCTGGGAGACTTCAAAGGGGAAATGGCCTGAGCAAACAGGGGCCTGTCTGCTGTGAGAGGAAATGGCTTGAGCAAAAAGTGGTTCCCTGCTACATTAATAAAACTTTTTAAGATGAACAAAGAGAAGCAAGAGAAAATACAGAGAAAGAGATGTATCATCAATTCATTGTCAGTAGGGAAATGAAAGGTGTAGCTCCTTGGAGCATAGTGTAGTGGTTCCACAAGAGGCCAGGGGTGGGGTTACCACATGATCCTGAAATTCCATTGCTCAGTAAATACCTGGAAAACTGAGTGTAGGGACATGAACAGACACTTGCACACTGGTGTTCATGGTGGCAGTGTTCAAATTTCACAATGGATGGCGGTGGCCAAAGGGTGCAATGACTGATGAATGGAAGGGGGAACTATGGTTGTATATGTATAATGCACTTCTGAGAGGACATAAGAATAAATGAAGTTGTGAGGTATGCAACTAGGTGAATGAACCCTGAGGATACGTTGAATGAAATATCAGGAATAAATGGACAAATATTATCATGTCTCACTCATATGGACTACACATTATTAAAAAACCCTCAGTGAACTGAAGTTGAGAGCATGTATTATCAAGTTGGGGCCTATTGTAAAGGATCATGGGTTGTAAGCTCTTGTAACTGTCACATATATTCAGGAGTTGTAATGTTATTTCTAAATCCTGAGATACTGAGTTATTTGTATATAACCTATTGTTCCCAGAAACTTCAGGCACTTATGTGACACCTGACACTCAGAGTTAGAGTTCTAAAGCCATGAAAGTCAGCAATGCCACATATGGAGCTGTTTAAAAAGTTTAAAAAGGGGTTAGACTTTGACTAAAGATATATAGGAAGCTGACCTGGATAGGACTATGGTAGATTGCAACACAAGGTAAAGGATGACATTGTACATAGTTAAAGCTCCAACTTCTGTGTGAGACCAAAGGGTAAGAGGTTTATTTGGTATGAAATTTACATTTGGGTAGTGCATTTCCTAATTTAGCTTGCATTGTCAGTTCAGTTGAGGACCATAAACACAAGGAACGTTGAATAGTAGGGGAATTTTTTGGTTTGCCTAGATTACTGTGATGCCCTGATATATCCCATAGTAATTTGGACTGTGAATAAAGAACATGTGCCAGATCACTTTGGAGAAAGGATGAAATATTCAATTTCTCCATTTGGAGAATTTATAATATTCTCACAAGCAGTGGGGGAAAACAAATCAATAGGCTGAGTTCTCAATCTTGGGATTTGCTCCTATGAAACTTGTTTTTGCAAAGGATAGTCTAAGTCTACTGAAAATTATACTTAAGTGTTATCCCCAAACAGCCTGTTTTGTTGCCTAGATGTGGCCCCTCTCTCATGGTCATCTCAGTGGTGGGGTCACTCAGTCATCTCAGCAGGTGGCCTAGTTGGGAAATGACTCCCAAAGGTATAGGCTTCCCTAGTAATGTGGTTTAAGATTCCCAGCATCAAAAGATTAAGAAAACCTTCTTGACCAAAAGAGGGAAGGGAGAAATGAAACAAAATAAAGTTTCAGTAACTGAAAGATTTCAAGGAGAGTCAAGAGGTTATACTGCAGGTTAATTTTACACAGTATTTAGATATCCCTTTTCAGTTTGTGGCATATTGGAGTGGCTGGAGGGGAGTCTGAAACTGTTGAGCAGTATTCCAATAGCTTTCTTCTTAGGAGCAATTGTATAAATATATAGCTTTTTCAATGTGTCTGTGTGATTGTGAAAGTCTTGTGTCTATTGCTCCTTGTTTTGAGGATGTGAACAGACAATTAAAGCAATATGGATAAAGAATGGATGGGTGGTAGGAAGGATGGGGCATGGAATAAGTTATGTTGGTGGAAATGCTGATGGTCAATGAGGAAGAGGGGTTGGGTTGGGGATATATGTTTTTTAATTTTTCTTTTTATTTCTTTCTCTGGACTGTTGCAAATGTCCTAAACATGATAAAAGTGATGAATATGCAACTATGTGATGATATTGTGAGCCCTTGATTGTGCACCATGTATGAACTTATGTATGTGAAGTCTTGTCAATAGAAATGTTTTTTAAAAATCATAAGAGAAAGGAGATTCAGCTGCAGGCCCTAAGAGAAGCAGAGTCTTTTAAAAGGAGTTATTCAAATAATATGAGTCAGAAGTATTGCTTGGTGCCAAGCTGTAGAGATCTTTGAGTGTGCTGATTAGGCATCTGCATTTAATTAAACAGGCAATGGGAAACCAAGAAGTTGAGCAAGAGATGATGTGCCTGGGATATATTCTGACACAGAGCACTGGAGATAAGGGGATGATAGGCAAGGCTGCCAGTACAGAATTCCAAAAAGTGTCTAGGTGAAAATTAACATGCTCTTAGCATTCCCACTTTTAGATATATACTCAAAATGATTGAGAAAAGGAATTCAAATTTGTATTTATGCATGAAGGCTCATGGCAGTACTATTTGCAATAGCCAAAAAGTAGAAACAACTCAAATGTCCATCAACTGATGAATAGATAAACAAAATGGGTACAACCAAGTGATGGGATATTATTCAACCACATGCCATGTGAAAGAACCTCAAAAACATTATGCTAAGTGAAAGAAGACAGACACAGAAGGTCACATATTGCATGATTCCGCAAATATGAAATATCCAGAATAGATAAATCCATAGACACATAGAAAGTGGCCTGAGGGTTGACAAGAATTGGGGGAGGGGCCAATAGGGAGTGACTACTTAATGGGTACAGATTTCCTTTTGGTGTAATGAAAATGTTTTGGAACTTGATAGGGGTAATAGCTGCATAATATTGTGAATGTACTAAATGCCACTGAATTGCACACTTTAAACTCTAAATTTGTTTTATGTGAATTCTGTCTCATTAAAAAAAATAATGTGCTTAGTGATAGAAGTGAGTCTATAAAGGCCACATCTTGCATGTTAAAACAGAGTTTCTCATTTATAACATGAGATGAGCTATATAAACTGTTGAAATTAATTGCCCTTTAAATTTACCATACCATGTTACCTTTAGCCACCCAGAACCTTGGAGTCCTTTTGAAGGCAAAGTTGAGAACTAAAAAGTTATGCAAAATCTGTTGAGGGAGAGTATAAATGTATGAAGACATTTTTGAATCTTAGTTTGGACACAACTCTAGCAATTTTCTATGAGCCTCAGGTGTTTTCTTGGGAAAATAGGAAAACCTATTACATTTCTAGTGCATTGGCCAGGAAGCTCCACACCCCCAAAAGAGACAACTTTGTGTCCTCTCCCCACCTCTGGGGAGGTCTGGGCTGCAGGCCAACCTCAAACATCCCCAGAGCACCCCCATAACTTTTTCTTCTGGTTTAGAATCATCAGACTGGAATGGGCACCAGAGTCCCTAGACTCAGGAGGGACCTCAGTAGCCCTGAGAACTGATCTAGAGCTCCACCTATCAGACTGGTTAGAATGACCATTTGCTGAGCACTCACAGCTCAGGTATAGAGGCTGTCAGGTCTTGCCTTTCAGGCAGAAGAGTAGGCTGACCCCTCCTAAACTGGCCTGAGAAATCTTCAGAGATGTTGGAGCAGAAACCTCTGGTAGTAAGAAACACTCTGATTTTTTTGGGGGGAGTCATATGTATTTTGTCATCTTGTCAAGTGCCTGGTGTTTTAAAGTGTGTGACTGAGTCATGGCTTTGTCCAGTGGCTTCAGTGCTGTGTCACCAACATGGCAAAGTGTGTGTCCTGACCTGCAGGTTCATGAGTTCTCCTTACAGCTTGCATGGTGATGCCCTCTATCAAGCAAGATAGTTCATGAGGGTCTGGGTTGGGGTTTTATACCAACCTGCTTTATGCCAAGAGAACCCTAAATTCTCCCTCACAAGAAATGGCCAAGATGGATGAAGTGATTGTCATCTTGCTTATTTGTCATCTTATGCTCTGGGAGACTAACACTGGGAGGTACTAAGAGGAAAACCCCTTTGCATGCCTCATTAAGAACTTTAGGAAAGGTTTTTCTGGAGACTATGGAGTGAAGCTTAATCCTGAGGAGCTGTGCAAATTTTGTCAATTGGACTGGCCCCTGTTTTGGAGTTGGATGGCCATCTGAGAGGTCATTTGACCCCCAACTGATCTGAGTCATCTGGCAAGTTGTTACAGGACAGACTGGACACACTAACCAATTTCCATATATTTACTCCTGGCTCTAAATTGTTCAAAATTCACGACCATAGATAAAAGCTTGCACTGAAAGCCATGCAACACTCTTACTGGCATACACCAATGTGGTTATTCCACTCTCCCAAGTGGTTGCTGCAAAGAAGTTAGCCCATGTAGGCATGAACCTTCCAACCCCAGAAGGCTCTCCACTGTGGTGCTGGTTTGAAGGATGTATGACCCCTAGAAAAGCCATGTTTTAATCATAATTCCATTTCATAATGGTAGAATAATCCCTTTTCAATACTGTGTGTTTGAAACTGTAATCAGATCAGATGCCTGGATGGTGTGATTTAGTCAAGAGTGGTTGTTAAACTGGATTAGGTGACATGTCTCCACCCATCTGGGTTGGTCTTGACTGGTTTATTGAAGTCCTACAAAACAGGAAACATTTTGGAGAATAAAGAGATTCAGAGAGAGCAGAGAAGAACTATATAGCCATGAGAAGCAGAGTTCACCAGCCAGCAACCTTTTGAGATGAAAAAGGAAAATGTCTCCTGGGGAGCTTCATGAAACAGGAAGCCAGGAGAAGAAGCTAGCAGATGACACTGTGCTCATCATGTGCCCTTCCAGATGAGAGAGGAACCCTGACTGTGTTCACCATGTGCCCTTCCACTTAAGAGAGAAACCTGAACTTCATCGGCCTTCTTGAACCAAGTTATCTTTCTCTGGAGGCCTTTGATTGGACATTTCTATAGACTTGTAATTGGGACATTTTTTCAGCCTTAGAATTGTAAACTAGAAACTCATTAAATTCCCCCTTTAAAAAGTCATTCTGTTTCTGGTATATTGCATTCTGGCAGTTAGCAAACTAGAATAACAGCTAACAGAAAAGCACCCCAATTGCCTAGGTAAAAAGAAAAAAAGCCACTAATGTTGCCTCTGCACTCAGCCCCAGCTCCCTACAACTGCATCTATCACAGCGTAGATGCCTAAGCTTCAGCTCCCTCCCCACTGCCTGCAGAAGCTCTCCTCAAATGTGCACAACACAGCATTCTCATCCCAGCCTTGGAGCCCTCCCCACAGTGAACAGACTCTCTATCCCTACCTTCCCAAGTCTTCAACCCCAGAAAATCCTCCAGTTCTCAAGATGAAGAAGCAAATCCATTGTTTCTGCCTTACTCAGACCCAGTACCCCAACCCCCACCAGAAGCTCCCACTTTGGTCCTAGAGGCACCATCAGCCTCCATCCCAATGCCTTTTACTGAAAATTCCATCTCATCAGGGAGAAGGCCAACTTTCCACAGCTGTTTCCCATCCCACCAGGTCCCAGTCCACCTGAACTCTCTCCAGAGATCCTTCAAAACTGGAGACTTTTCTCCCAAGCCAGGAAAGCCTGTGATGCCCCAGGGGCTTTACAGCTGCCCCTGTGGGAATATCATGCACCATGATCCAGAAAGCTACTTGCAAGGAGACCAGCCCATGTTTATGTACTCCTTTTGCAACTCCTGATCTCATCAACTGAGAAAACCTTGCTCCTTTCTACACTGAGAAGGCCCAGGCTATGATCAACCTGCTCCAGTTAATTATGTACACTTATTGACTGATGTGGCAGAATTGCTGTCAGTTCTGCCTCACCCTTTTCAACACAGAAGAGTGCAGATGAATTTCACAAGCTGCCCTGAAGAAATCATGATTAGAAGGAAATGCTCCCAAAGGAGTGATAAATGCATCCCAATATGCTAAGAACTGCTTGTCAGATGCTGACCCACGGTGGGACCCAAACACCAAAGCTGGCAGGAACAGTTTGAATCTCTGCCAAGATGCACCATTCAAGGTATGAAAAGGGGAGCCAGAAAAAAATATGTCAAAAACCACTGAAGTTATGCAAAAGTCAAATGAAGCCCCTAGTCAGTTCCATGAATGCCTCTGTGGAGCCTTTAGACTGTATACTTCTTTCAACCCTGAAGTGCCAGAGAACTAGACACTTGTTAACTCTGCATTTGTCAGGCAAGCCCAACCTGGCATCCAAAGAAAGCTGCAGAAATAGAAGGGTTTTCAGAAATGAATATATACCAACTCCTTGCTACAAAAGTCTATATGAACTGAGACCAAGAGGCACAGAGAGAAGCAGAAGGCCAACAAAAGAAAAAAGCAGACCTGCTTGCTGTGGCACTCACACAGTGCACCAGGAAATCTCCATTCTCAAAACACAGAATGTTCAAGTGTCCAGGGCCAGAAGTTAAAACACTCACTTATTGAGGGCCACCCTGAGAACAGAGGAGAGCAGCTCCACTGGGAAGAAACTGTTGTGCTTATTGTAAAGAGGAGGTACATTGGAAAGAAGAATGTCCAAACAGAAAATGGGAAAGCACCCTGCTTGCTATGAGGAGCCCATAGTTACTAATTTTGGAGGTCTAGTAAACCTTGAAGACAGTTAAGACTGAGACAGACTGGGCCCCTTCATAGTCACCCCAGGGAGCCCATAGTAAAAAGGGTTTATGGCAGACATAGGTGCAAAACATTCTGTTGTCACACAGGAAATTGGACCTAAAACTCAAAACACAAATCTCCATTATTGGGGCCACTGGCATTTAAACTCAACATCCCTTCTTAACAGCCCACAAGTGTTTTGTGGAATCTCATAAAATTTCTCATCAATTTCTTTACCTTCTGACAGCCCAACATCTCTGCTGGGTTGAGACCTCATGACAAGGCTCCAGGCCCAGATAAGTTTCAGTGCAGAAGGAAAAGTTTTCTAATGTTAAGAAAACCCACAGGGAAAAATTATCATGACCCTGACTGTCCCCCCATATGGAAGAGTAGTGCCTCTTTCATGCCAAAGAAAACCAAAAATAGACTGACCTTTCATAGGTGCCAGAGTTGATCCCTTTATTTGGGCAGAAAACAGTCCACTTGGGGCAAGTGAAAAACACCCCTCCAGTATTCATGGAATGCCATCTGGGAGCTGTCCCAGTGCATCTTATACAATATCCAGTACCCCAGCAAGCCCAAATGGGAATTCAGACACACATTGACTGCCTGCTTGCTTATGATTTACTACAAGAGTGCCAGTCCCCATGGAACACTCCCCTGCTACTGGTACAAAACCTGGCACCAATGATTACCACACTGTTCAAGATTTGCAGGCCACCAATAAAATGACTGTTGCATTATATCCCACATTACCAAACCCATCTACTCTAATAAGCTAATTTCTGAAATAGCATCATTTTTCTCCTGCCTTGATCTGAAAGACATTTTCTTCTGTGTTCATCTGGCTCTGGTCAGCCAACCCATTTTTGCCTTTGAATGGGATCATCTGCCACTGGAAGAAAACAACAATTCACCTGGATGCACCAATCCAAGCATTCAAGAATTCTACCATTATATTTAGCCAGACCCTAGGAAAGGGCTTGCAGGAATTCCATGATAAAAAAGTATAATACTGTTGCACTCCAATATCTGGATGATCTGCTGTTAGCCAGCACCATCTCACAAGACTTCTATAAGGTACTAAAGCACTCCTGAATCCTGTAAACCAAAGAGACTACAAGATCTCTAAGAAAAAGGCCCATATTTGCAAGAAATATGTGAAATTCCTCAGATTTCACATTGTTCAAGGCATCTGACACCTGGGGGTTGAAAGAAAGAAAGCCATCTGTCAAATTCCCACACCAGTCTCTTAGAGTTGCAGTGTTTTGCTGCATCTGGATTCCTAACTTTACAGAAATTGTTAGGCCCTTGTTTGAGGGTATGTGAGAAG
This sequence comes from Tamandua tetradactyla, assembly GCF_023851605.1. Taxonomy (NCBI): domain Eukaryota; kingdom Metazoa; phylum Chordata; class Mammalia; order Pilosa; family Myrmecophagidae; genus Tamandua; species Tamandua tetradactyla. Next base: position 12,547,232 of record NC_135354.1, read on the forward strand.
CAGAAAGTTCACCTCTGCTTTGGGAAGCTGAAAAACAAAAAGATTTTGAAGCTCTAAAAAGAGGACTCACTCAAGCTTCAGCCTTGGGTCCAAGACATGTACATTCATGAAAGAATGGGAATAACCACAGGGGTCCTCATTCAGAAATTAGGCTTCTAGGACTGCCCTAAAGTTACTTATTAAAGCAGTTAGACTTAGTGCTCAAAGGATGGTCTCCTTGTCTGTGGGCCATTGTGACTGCTGTCATTCTAACCCAAGATGTTGTGAAGTTGACTTTTGACCAGTAATTAACCCTTCATGCCCTGCACAAAATCAAGGCAGTTCTCTAGTAAAAGGGACATCACTGGCTTTCCATTTCTCAGCTACTAAAATATCAGGTCCTCTTATGCAACAACATTAATATTTAAGTGGGAGTCATAGATAGCATAAACTTAGCTACTCTCCTGCTTACAGAAGAAGGCCTGTCTAAGCACAAATGTACAGAAACATTAGAATAAGTGTTCTCCAGCAGATCAGATTTAAAAGACCAACCTCTTTCTGCCCTGATATAGAATACTATACAAATGGCAGCAGTTTTGTCCACAGCAGGATGCAAAAAATAGGGTATGAAGTGATAATCCTGAATTTGATTGTGGAATCTGGGCCCCTCCCTATAGACACCTCAGCTCAAAAAGCCAAACTCATTGCAGTCACTAGAGACCTACTATTAGGGGCAAATTCCATTGTCAACATCTACACTGACTAGAGGTATGCCTTCAACATGCACAGGACTCTATATAAAGAAAGAGGACTGATCAATGCTGGAGGAAAGGAAATAAAAAATAGCCTGGAAATCCTGGCCCTCCTGGAAGCAGTATGGGCCACAGCAAAGTTGCCTTCATCTGCTGCCCTGGGCATCAGTCGGGAAACACAACTGTAGCCCCAGGAAACCATGAGGCCCTGACCAATAAGGTAGAAAGGGCACCAGCCTTAAAAGGAGACCACTCCTCCTTAACAGTAGCACTTCTGCCTGAACCTATAAGTGGTGTACACTCAAATATTCTGAGACTGAACATTCTTGTCTAAGCCAAGAAGGGGGTGCCCTCCTACCAAATGGATGGTGGAAATTCAAGGATGGCAGGTTAGCTATTTCAGAAGTGCTCAGCCAGACCATGACTTTGCAAGTTCATGAAAATAGTCACTATGGAAAAACAGCTCTGGAGCAGTTTCTTCAACAGTACTTTTACATTCATTTACTGCACCAGCTTGCCTGAGTAGTCTCTGCTAAATGCATGACTTGTGCTCAAAACAATCCCTGACAAGGGCCAACACCCCCCCTCACAGGAATTCAAGCCATGGAACAGATGTCATTTAATGACATCCAAATAGACTTCACAGAACTCCCCTGGACAATAGGGTATCACTATTCCTAGCTGGAGTCTGTACCTTCTCAGGTTGGATGGAAGCCATCCCCACTCACTCAGAAAAAGCCTAGGAAGCAGTCCATTTCTTATGCAAAAAATTTTTCTGAGATATGGCCTGCTGAATTTCCTGGGCTCTGACAATGAACCAGCATTTGTGGCCCAGATCATACAAAATCTCAGCAAAGCCCTTTGCATAAAATGGAATCTCCACACAGCACATTGCCTACAGTTCAGGAAAAGTGGAGTGAATGAACTATACCCTGAAATTACATCTGAAAAAGCTCTGCCAGGAAACTAATCTCAAATGAACTGCTGTATTCCCCATGACCCTGTTGAGAATAAGATGCAGTCCCACAAAACAAACCAGATTTTCCCTATTTGAAATTCTGTTCAGATGGCCTCCACTGTTGATAAAAGTACTCTAAGGAAACATTACACAATTCAGAGAACTTACTTTACAAAGCAGCTCCTAAGGGCCAAAGGTCCACTCTGTCTCAATTGAACAGCTGGATTAATAAAAGATTCCCAGTACAATTAACACCAGCTGTGCACTCCTTTACCCCAGGATCACTAGTCTGGGTAAAATATTGGAAAAATCAGGCATTAACAGCTATTTGGTTAGGGCCCATACAGTTGTTCTTTCTACTCCTACAGCTGTTGCTGAAATCAACCCTTGGGTCCACCACTCCTGGTTGAAGCCTGAAAATGGCTTAACACCCTCTTGGAAGTGCCAAACTGACCCAGAGAAACCACTGCATCTGACTTTGCATCAGAAAACCACCTGCCCTCCCCTACTGCTTGAGAAATTGGCTGATCTATGCCCAACTGGGGCCTAAGAAAATCTTCAAGACTTGCTTCAATGACCCCAGAAGCAAATTGAACCATGCCCAACTGACCTGAGGAAATCTTCAAGCCCTGTCTCAGTCACCCCAGAAGCTGATTGATCTATGCATGGCCAAAGATTGAGGAATCCAAGCTTTAGGGCCCACCCAGCCAGAAAACTTTACAGATACAGAAGGAAAATGCCTCCAGGGAAGCATTTTGTTTGTTTGTTTGTTTGTTTGCTTTTTTAATGAGAAGCCATGAGAGAAAGCTAGAAGATGTCACTGTTTCCCTCTCAGCTGACAGAATTGTCCCGAAGCCATAGACCCCATCAGTTGCCAGGCAGATAAATTCTCAGGTGACAAAGTTGTTCTGGACAGTATTAGCCTTTCTTGAGTGAAAGTAACCTCTTGTTGGTGCTTTAATTTGGACATTTCCACAAACTTAGAACAGTAAACTTGTAATGCAATAAATTCCCTTTTTAAAAACCATTCCATTTTTTATATACTGCATTCTGGAAGCTTTAGAAAACTAAAACATCCAGAAAAAGTGAGTTCTTAAAATTAATTCAGTGCTTTTGGTGTGGACCTATTCGTTGTAAGTAAGGTCTTTTGATGAACAAGATCTTAAAATGTGGCTCATCCATTCAGGAGTGTCTTAACCTTTTCCTGGAGTCCTTTATACAAGGATGACATTCAAACAAAGAAAAATAAAGACTCAGAAGCAAGAATCTGGAAGAGAAGAAATAGACCATCAAACATTACTATGTGCCTTGCCAGATGACAGAGGAGTCCAGGATGACCTGGAGCAAGTCTGAAAGTATCATGGATGATATCTTGATTTGAACATATTTCTCAGCCTCAAAATTTTAAGCTTGTAAGGAAATAAATTCCCTTTCTCAGCTTCAATGTATTTCATGGTATTTTCTTGAGAAACTTAAAAAATTAGAACAATCAGTTGCCGCTGATAGCTTCAGCCGGGTCGCACGACTGGAGCACTGGGTGAATTAGGGGGCGAGCTCGCAGGAAATAAACCTGGGTAAGCGAAACCTAGCCGTCTCAGCTAGGGGACTGAAGGACTTGAGCCAAAGGCCAATTAATCAGCACAAAGCTTTTTTATTGTTACATCGTAAGAGCTTAGGTACCGAAGCGGCTCAAGTGCTCTAAAGACCCCGAGGCTACAGGGAGCTTAGGTTAAATACAGTTGCACAAGGGGGGGGAGTAGGGGAGAGGGTAGGGGGTTCGGAGAGCCAATTACACAAGCTAAAAGGTAGTTGCTAGGCAAGGGCGGCAGAAGATAGCTAGAGGCAAGGACAGAATAACAGGAAGGCTTGTAGTTTTGAGATAAGCTACTGAGACGGGAGGTTTCTGACGAGGGGGGGAAGGGAGAACAGTGAGTTAGGCTACAGACATGAGAGACAGGGAGAGAAGGTAGAAATGATTAACAATTTTTAAGTATGACTAGGCTCCAATCCCTGAGAAATATGCCACAATCAGTGAACACCAAAAAGGATAAATTTAAAGAGAATAATACCCAGCCACATAGAAATCAAATTGCCAAATGCCAAGGACATAGAACGAATTCATAAAGCTGTAATAGAAAAGCACAGAGGAATGTACAAGGGCTCCCAATAAGAGTAAGTTCCAATGTATATATTTAAAAAATGATGGAGGCAAGATGGCAGTTGTAAAAAGTATGTAAACTGCCAAAAAAAAGATTAAAAATTTTTAACCAAGAATGTTGAATCCAGTAGGACTTTCATTCAAAAGTGAGAAAGCAATTAAATCATTTACAGATAAACAAAAACTGAGGGAATGTGGGACCACTAGACCAGCTTTACAAGCAAAGCTAAAGGAATTTCTTCAGAATGAAAGGAAAGAACACTAGACAAAGCAACATAAAAGAAAAGCAGCCTGTAATGGTAACCATACATGTAAATATAATACTATTATATCACAGTGTTTGTTAAATAATTTCAATACTTACTTCAAACAGTTGTATAAAAGCAAATACTTAAAATATGATAAATTAATCATTCTGGTTATATAATGAACAAAAATATAATTTGCAACAAGTACAAAAATGGTGGGGTAACAAAGGGGCATAGCAATTGTATGTGCATGATATTGAAGATAAGCTGGGTTCAAATCAAACATGACAATTATAGATTTAGAAGGTTAAATATAACCCCATGGTAATCACAAAGAAAATACATGAAAAATTATATACAGCAGGAAATTACAAGGGTCTCAAAATGTTTCAAACAAAAAGCCAAATTAATAAAAAGAATAGGAATTAATAGGACAATTAGGTAAAAAATAGCAAAATTATAGAAAAGTCACTAATTACCAGTATTTATTTTTAATAGGAAGTATTAACTTTTCTTCAAATTTAACAAAGGAGAATAAATGAAATTAAATAACTTACTAAATTTCAGATAATAATTTGTCCACCCAACAGGAGAAAGTAATTTCTAAATAATTCTGCTTTAAGAAATAAAAATCATGAAAACAAGTAAGCATTTGAAGACTTTTTTAAAAACATCCTCTTGTGTCTACTTCCTCTTGTGAGATCTAGATCCATAAATAATCTTTTTTCAAAAATATTCATTTCATTTTTATTAAATTATCCATTTACTACATAGTATATATACCAAGAGATGAGAAAGATTATGAATTCATCATTAATAAAGTAGACAATTTTAGAATGCAGCATGCTTATTTTAAGAATAACAACACATCCTACATAAAACTGAATTTCATCAGTAATTATTAAACCTGTAAATGATTTTCACTCCCCAATCAAAAGGCAGATATTGACAGAATGTATAAAACAGCATAATGCAACTATGTAGTTTACAAGAGGCTAATACTAAATTCAAAGACATAAGTAGGTTGAAAATGAAAGAAAGGAAAAAAATGCACTATGCAAGTAGTAACCAAAAGAAAGCTATGGTAATGAAAACAATATCAGATAAAATAGACTTTACATAAAACACAAGAGGCAATGAGGGTCATTACATACAGATAAAGGGGGTCAATTCAACAAGAAGATAAAACAATTATAAACATACACCCACAATTTTAAAAATATAATAATATGAATGCAAATATTGATAGATTTGAAGGGTGAAATAGACATTTCTACCTTAGCAGGAGGAGATTTCAATGCTCTGTGTTCAATAATGGATGTAACATCTAGAAAACAAAGACTTGAATGATACACTGAAACAGCTAGGTCTAATAGCCATCTATAGAACTCTTTGCCCAATAGCAGCAAAATACACATTATTCTCTAGTGTATGGGTATTATTCTCCAGGATAGACCACATGATAGGTTACAAACGTGACTCCATAAATTTTAAAATATTGAAATCATAAATGCAGTTTCTTTTGCCATGATGGAGACTAGAAATCAATAAAAGAAGGAGAAATGGAAAACTCACAAATATGTGTGAATAAAACAGTGCACTCAAAAAACCTATGGGTCAAAGAGGAAGTAAATGTAATGTAAAATGTTGTAGCTATTAAGTAAATGTAATGTAAAATGTTGTAGCTATTTTGGAAACAAGTTTGGTGGTCAGAATTGAAAATATAATTAACATATGACCAGACAATCTCTGTTCCTGGTTCTGGTACACTGGAGCTGCCATGTGCCCCAGAAAAAGCCATGTTCTTTTTTTTTTTTTTTTAAAGATTTTATGTATTTTTAATGAGATATCATCACATATCATCCAGTTGATCCAAAGTATACAATCAATGGTTCACAATGTCATTACATACTTAGGTATTCATCACCATAATCATTTTTAGAACATTTGCATTGCTCAAGGAAATAAAATTAATAGAGAAAAGAAAACTTCAAAACATTCCATATCCCAGTTCCTTGCATCTTATGTACTATTAGTATTGCAATCTACCCAATTTTAAGGTTTACAATAGAGAGGTACATAGACTTAAACATATCCATCAGACAATAGAAATTTTCACAAGTCCTTTCTGCACAACTCCATCTCCAGTTCTGGCTTTTTCTCAAATGGATGACTGTTTCCATGTTTGATTTAATCCTCACATGAGGTGCTAACAGCTGGGGTCTCACTTTTTGGAAGCCCAGAATTTTCCAAGTCATCAATTTCTGGTTTATTTTTACCCAAGAGTTTTCTTCTCTGTCCTGTCACATTTTACTACCTGCTGCAAGGAGCAACCAGACTTCACTTTCCTCATTTAGTCTGGAAACTTCCTCACCAAAATATCCTAAGTCACTGCCTTTAAATTTCAACTTCCATCTAACAGTAGTAGCCAACTTCACCAAATTCTCTTCCACTTTAAAGCAAGGATTGCCATCCCTCTAATTTGCAATAGACATGTTCATCATTTCTGTCTGAGCCACATGGAGATATCATTAAGTGTCCACATTTCCTCCAAAAGGCTTGTCACAGTATTCTAGGTCTTCTCTGTCAATCTCTTCAGAACTCTTCCAGAATCTTCCCTTTATCCATTTAAAAAGTCATTAGAATATGCTGGTATTTGCAAAACTTAGTACACAAGTTTTCTGATACCAAACTCTGTTTTGTTAATGCAGCTAGAAATGCAATATACATGGAACAGCTTGGCTTTGTAAAAGTAATTTATTGTTATAAATTTATAGTGCAATGGACATAAAAATGTCCCAACAAATAAAGCATCCAAACAAATATAACTTGACTTAAGAAAGGCTGAACCAGGAAGGCATGTGGCTGGCATCTGCTAGTTCTTTTGGCTTGTGGTTTCAAACAGCTTCCCAGGGGCATTTTCTTTCTGCATCTCCAAACCTCTCTCTCTCTGGTTCAACGCTGAAGCTTTATCCAAAATGGCTCTCTCTTAAAGGACACCAATAACTGGATTAAGACCCACCCACCTTAAATGTACACAGGCAATAAGAATTAGATGAAGTACTAAGGAAATCAAGAAAACATATTAGCACATGAGAACATCAATCAAGATAAGAAATTATAAAAAGGAACAATAAATATTTCAAAAGTTGAAGTATGTAAAAACTGAAATAAAAGAAATAGCTAAAGGAGTCCAACTGCAAATGTGACTAAGAAAAAAAACAAACAGAGAGCTTGAGGATACAGCAATTGAAATGATCCAATCTTAAGAGCAGAAAGATAAACTGATGAAGAAAAGTGTTGGCACATAAGTATCCTGTGAAACAGTATCAAATAGAACAAAATATATTCTTAGGAGTCCTAGAAAGAGGAGAGAGAAAGAGACAAAAAATATTTGAAGATACAAAAATTCCCAAATTTAACAAAAGACATGACTATATGCATTGAAGAAGTTTAACAAATTACAAGTAGGATATAATCAAAGTGATCCACACAAACGCACTTTGTAATCAAATTGCTAAAATTGAAAGACAAAAGTGAATTCTGTTGTCCACTCCTCCAACATTGTTCAAGGGTGGTCTCCCTTTTGATATGGAGATAAGTAAGGTTGACCATATATATGTGACCTCAGAGGAGTTTGAAATTCTAATATGATGATATGTGAAGTCTTACTTTAATGAAATCTTTTCAGCAAGAGCCTTTGCCACACTGGAATACAGGGGCTAAGAATCCAGCCAAAAAGATTCATATGAAGACCAATCAAATGTAAATAACCAACTTCACAGAAGCTACAAGATGTCACTAGCTATCACAAGCTATATATTACTGTACTTCTGGATAGGGATAATTTGGTGATGTTGGAAAAAGACACTTCAGTCTTGAAGGTAATTCTTTTAAGAGTAGGAATAAAACTGAAGGGTGTTTTTCTTAGAAAACTATCATTTGTCAGATTTATCTCACCAATAATTTAAAGATTTATTTGACATGGTAGCCCTTGCTTTGCACAGTTTCTATATGCATGAACATCAGCTGCTACAGTTAAGTTAAATAACATGTCTGCCAAAAATGTGACAAAATTTCAGGTACCACAGTGCTATGAACAGTTGCATAAAGCACAGACTTTGCTCCTTGCTCTTTTTCCATATATCATTAAGCAAATAGCAAATGTGAATCATAATTGATGACAAATCACAAGAATTTCTTCAAAGTCTGCTTGTCACAGAGCATATGTTACCCAGTTCATGTACAAGCAAAAGTGTGTAGTTTCATAGCCTCATTGTTTCTCAATGACAAACCCATATGAGACTTTACAGAAATGGATAATAGAAAGAGGGAATTGGTCAACAAAAATGATAGGGAAGTGAATAAATGCAAAGTAATAATGCTAGAACTGAAACATGTATGTAATTAGATTTGAAAATGGTGACAGTAAGGCCAAGATAGGAAGAGACCTAGGCCTGCACAAAGGTACAGTATGAACCTTATTGAAAAAGCCCAATAAGTATTTGAAAAGGCAAGTAAAGTAGCTTTAACATCTTCTGGCATAAATGCACTAGGAACATGAAGCCTCTCATGGTTGAAATGGAGTGTTACTTCAGCAGTGGATTGATGACTGTCATAAAAAACAAATTCCAATCAGTCTGAAGAGCAATCAGGCCAAGGTGATGAAGTTAGTTGCTGAACTGAAAACTAATATTTTATGAAAAGGACATTGAAAAAGAACATTTTATTGTCAGTAGAGACTGCTTTCATCATTTCAGAAATCAGCATGAATTGATTAAGTTACCTGGTGAAGCGTTTGGTCAGATAAAGATACTGTGGTGAAGTTCACCCCCAGATTCAAAGAATTACAGCTAGTTCTTGTTTTGAACAGTTGTACAGAACAGAACTATACCAAATTTTTGCAGGATTCAAATGGAATGGAAATGGAGCTATAAAAGATATAGCTGACTATGGAAATGTTGATACTGCTGCTGTTCAAGAGATTTTAGCTATTGGCCAGAGAAATTAATGAAGATGACTATACATACAAATGAGGAAAGTGGTAGTGTTGAAACGAATGAAGATATCTCAGAGGAGGTGACTCTGGTAAGAAACTTCATATTAAAAGAACTCTTTAAGACATTTCATGACATTGAAAGTGCAAAGGATGAAATTTTGGAGACATCCAGATTTAGGAGTATGATAGTTTACCACATCATAGAAAATATAGCAACTCCATATCATAAATTATATGATGAGAAAGCAAGCACTGTATACAACTCAATAAATTTTTTACTAAGAAGTAAAATTTAAATTCTCAAAAAAAATACTGAAAGCAACAAGAGAAAAGCAAATCACCACATACAAAAGATCTAACAACTGATTTATTTACAAAACATAGAACTCAGAATACAGTGGGGTAACATATTTAAAATTTTGGAAGAAAATTCCTTTGAAATAGAATTCTTTATGTGGAAAAATTGTTATTTTCAAATAAGAGAGACACTCAGCTCCTGGTCTACCAAGATGGGGGCATAGGATGCTCCAGGAATATAGTCCCCCATAGAAACTTTGAACATCCAGCCAAAGCTTTGAAGAAACATCTTCCTCAAAACTCCATAAACAGTTAAAAGAGTGTAGTGAAAAGAAACTGTCAAATGAAGAAAATAGAACTTAAAAAAATAGAAGAAGCTCATGGCACCCTTGATAGTTTCTCCTCCATCCTTCCACTGGAAACACCAATAAGATTAAGTGAAGATTTTTCATCAGAAACAAAGAAGGTGGGAAGATAAAATATTTAAAAGTGTTTAAAGAAAACAACAGACAACCAACAATTTTACATCCAATAATACTGTATTTCAAAAACATGGTAAAAAGAAAGGAAATAAAATCAAATAAAGAATAAATAAATTTTAAAAAACTGAAATAAGGAGACCTAGATACATAGAAAGTAAAGATGGGTGAACAGTCAGCTAAAGAGGTGGAACTTAAATATAAGTAAATAGATAGAATGGAAGGTGGTTCACTAGTAGGTCCATAAGTAATATTACCATATTGAAGGTGAGCAAGATTAAAACCATTGAATAGACCTATGTGTCCACCAATTAACACTACAAATATAAATAAGGTCTTTCATGAACTACTGTAAAGGCGTGAATCTTGTACAGAGAATGTATACATTTAAGGTATGGTGGAAAACAGCTACTGCATGTTATGACTATGTTTAACAGGAAAATATCAACAGTAACACCAGGGTAAATGATGGTTTAGATTTTCCATTTGGTGAGGATAAGTTTATTGATTATCTTTCTCTTGGGAATGATGAAATTATCTAAATTTGAGAGTGTTGACGGAGTGTTGACTTTGGACATTACACATGATGTCCATTGGATGGAGGTGGATGAACATTGCACTGACTGAGAAGTAGATTGGCAAATAATGGTGTATATATGAGACCAAAAATTGTGCTGCTACAAAAATGAATAAAGTTTTGAGGCATGCAGCATTGTGAATGAATCTCTAATATATCTGGAGAGGGAAAAATAAGCCAGAAACAAAAGAGCAATTATTGCACAGTCTTATTTAGAAAACACTTATAAGAAAGCTGGGTACTAACTTTTAAGCTCTTACAGCATTTACTCTAGAGTGGAAATTGTTATATCTGGATTTTGAGAGGATGTTTTATATATGCATAATCTGGTATTTATAGATAAGAATGAAGCTGATCAGGTTGGGATGAAGGCAATTCAGAATACAGGGATAAGGAAGATATTGCCTATATTTTAGAACTTCATCTACTGTTTGAGACTAAAGTAAGAACCTAAATTTTCTGTAGCACATAATCTATAACATGTCTGGATAGATTATTTAAATAATGCAAACACTGGGAGCCCAGAATAAAATGAGGGCCGTTAATCCTGTATAACTTAATGTAATGCTTGGATACATTCAATTGTATATTAAGCAGATAATCTAAAAGTATTGAGGAATGGAAATAAAAATAGGTAACTATTAAACTTTACCATAAGGGAAACCCTTGATACAGTGTTCAACATTAAGGACACGCAAATCTATAGGCAAATCCTTGATCTTGAGGCTTGTTCTTGTGAACTTATGTATGTAGCAAAGAAGCTAACCTACCTATAGATATGCTTAAAAGTCACCTACAGAGGACCTCTTATTGCTCAGATATGGCCTTTCTCTCAGTTCAACTTTGCATGTGAAACAATTGCCCTCCCCTTGTATGGGACATGACATTGAGGGGTCAAAGTCTTCCTGGTGGTATGGGAGAGGACTTTCAGGGATGAGTCTGGTCTTGGTACCATGGGATTAATAATGCCTTCCTGACTAAAAGGGTATCAGCAGCTGAGAGAGCTCAGATAGACTCAAGAGGCTGGTTACTCTGGTGGCCACTCTTATACCAACTTCAGTTAGACATTGCTACATGTCATAGCTTGCCAAATCCCAACCAAACCATTCCTGTTAACCCTAAAGAATACCTAGGGCATTATGTAAGATTCTAGAAGCATTAAGGTAACTTTCCAGAAACCTACAGCCTCCAGCTGGGTCTCTGGACCAGATAAGTCCTGAAATTCAGAGGAACCAGCCTCTCCAAAATATCAACTACTTGCCACCTCATAACCTGTATTATTGGCAGCCCCTTCCAAAATGAAAAAGTTAGAATGTGAATAGCCCAATACCCCTAAAGAGTGGGAGAAAGAGCAAAGGTGATGCTGGAGTTGGGTTTAACAAATGAGTATGATTGCTGAATCATTATATTGATATTTCTTTTATTCTCTCATATTTTAGAGCAGCTAAAAGTAAAATCCCAAAATTGTTGAATTATAATCCATACCATACTCTGAAATATGTTCTACAGTTAATTATTCTGATGTACTTTGCAGTTTATTGCTTGTTGTATATTTGTTATTTTCATAAAAAAACAAACAAAAATATCGTGCTTTGTAAGATGTTGTCTCAAAGAATTTCAAGATCTTTTTTGAGAACTTAAATAAGTAAAGTTTTCAGGAAGTGCTTTTGTTTAAGTGTTTTTGAGGAAGAACTTAAAGGAGTAATTTTTCCCCTGAAGTAAAATAACTGATCATTGCAGAATGAGAAACAGGAGTGTGTAGGACAAAAATAGATGGATATAGAAAGTTTTAAAACTCTTGTTGGAAGCTAATTTTATTGGTTGTGATTAATATTGGCTAAGATTTTATAGTTTTATGAGTTTTGTAGTAGTTTTCTTATCAGATGCATCTTCATGCAAAACAAGAATTTGTTTTCACTGAATTAAAATAATGAAGTTGTCTTGGATTATTTGTTTGCTCTTAATGTGAAGCTATAAAAGGTTTTTAACCATCTGAGTACACTGCCTAGAAGACAAAGAGTCTGTCTTATCAGACCAATACACTTACTGATTTGTATGTGGACAATATCCTTCCTTATTGTTATACACAATGTCTCATCACTCTAAAAATAACTTTTTAAAATCATAGTAACTCTGCTATTTGTTTTCAAATTTTTATGTCACCTTGATTAAATAAGGAACCAATTAAAAAAACTACTTTTTAAGTTAAGAGCAAATATTTATTCAGAAATAGATGACTGTGATAAAGATAACTTGATATTTGGTCATATGTTTTATTTTACTTATTTAACTTTTGCTTTCAGAAATTATGACCTGTTAAAAGTTCATGTCAGAGGGGCCAAGATGGCGGCTTAGCAATGTGCACGTTTTAGTTTGTCCTCCAAAACAACTACTAAATACCAGAAACAATACAGAACAGCTCCTGGAGCCACGATAGTGACCAGACACACAGTAGTACTCCAGTCTGGACCAGCTGGACCAGTGTGAGTCTCCAGAACCGTGAGTTCCCCAAGCCACAGTGGCCAGTGCCCAGAACCCCTCCCCCACAGGTGGCTTCCCAGAGGGAAACGAAAGACACTCTAACAGTACAGGGACTGAGTCCAACCAAACACCAATTATGGCATTAATAAACAAATTCTTACTACTAAAAATAGGCCCCCAGCTCAGGTGAAACTGGTCAAGGTGGAGGTTGCTTATTAGGCTAACTGAAAAAGAGGAAAGGGGATGAAATGGAAGTTTTTGTGGCTGTTTCTATGGAGGCTTGTCTGCCTCTGGATTCAGCTGTGGGACTACACGGGTTGCAACTGCCCCAGACATAGGCAGAAGCAGACTGCATTCAGGGCTGTCTCCTGCCTGTTCCCCAAGGGAGGAGTGAAGCCCAATTTAGGTGGAATCCCTCTCTCAAGGAATTCAGACCCCAGGGCTTGGCAATTGGAAGCCATTAAAACCAACCTACAACCTCTCATCTGTCTCCACCACACCCCCAACAGGGATTGCCTTCCAAAGTTAAAGGAGTCACAACATCTTTTGCTGGTGGGACCCACAGCAGACAAGCACCACATACTGGGCAGGATAAGAAAAGCAGAGCCCAGAGACTTCACAGGAAAGTCTTTCAACCTGCTGGGTCTCACCCTCAGGGAAAACTGACACAAGTGACTCCTTCCCCCTGATAAGAGGCCAGTTTAGTCCATGAAAACCAGAGTTTGTAATGCCTATGTAGACCCTCCTAAGGGTGGGGAGGGAAAAGGCACCTTACAAGCAGGACAAGAAACAAGAAAACAAGAACGGAAAAATTACCCTCTGTTAAACAAAACTTAAGCTACAGGCCCAGAAAAAGCTGAACTGAAGGTCAAAGAACAGATAGACAACAAACTCATCTAGCAAGAAAACCCTAGGTAAGATAAGTGAAAGCAATCTCCAGAATAAACTAATTAAGGTAATTACATGTCCAAACGCCAGCAAAAAATAAGAAATAACACCAGGAAAATTGAAGATATGGCCCAGTCAAAGGAACAAACCAATAGTTCAAATGAGATACAGAAGCTGAAACAACTAATTCAGAATATATGAACAGAAATGGAAAACCTCATCAAACACCAAATCAATAAATTGAGGGAGGACATGAAGAAGGAAAGGAATGAAGAAATGGAAAGTCTGAAAAAACAAATCACAGAAGTTATGGGAATGAAAGAAACAGCAGAAGAGATGAAAACAACAATGGAAACCTACAATGGTAGATTTCAAGAGACAGAGGTTAGGATTAGTGAACTGGAGGATGGAACATCTGAAATCCAAAAAGAAACAGAAACTATAGGGAAAAGAATGGAAAAATATGAGCAGGGACTCAGGAAATTGAATGATAATATGAAGTGCACAAATATATGTGTTGTGGGTGTCCCAGAGGGAGAAGAGAAAGGAAAAGGAGGAGAAAAACTAATGGAAGAAATTATCACTGAAAATTTCCCAACCTTTAGGAAAGACCTAAAATTACAGATCCAAGAAGTGCAGCATACCCCAAAGAGAATAGATCCAAATAGACATACTCCAAGACACTTACTAGTCAGAACATTAGAGGTCAAAGAGAAAGAGAGGATTTTGAAATCAGCAAGTGAAAAGCAATCCATCACAGACAAGGGAAACCCAATAAGACTATGTGTAGATTTCTCAGCAGAAACCATGGAGGCAAGAAGACAGTTGGAGGGTATATTTAAACTATTAAAAGAGAAAAACTGCCAACCAAGAATTCTATACCCAGCAAAACTGTCCTTCAAAAATGAGGGAGAAATTAAAATATTTTCAGACAAACAGTCACTGAGAGAATTTGTGACCAAGAGTCATTCTCTAGGCAAATCACCCACTATGCCAGAAACATTTGCTCAGTAACTTTGGAGATAATGGAAACATACAATGTATCTTTTCTGACCACAACATAATTACTCTAGAAGTGAATAACAGGGAGAATTGGAAAGTTCCCAAATATGTGGAAAATAAAAACTGCAAACTTTATGCAGCCAATGAGTAAACAAAGAAATCACAGGGAAAACCAGAAAATATCTTCAGGTGAATGAAAAAAAAAAAAAGCATGACATACCTTTTGTGAGAGGTTCAGCAAAGGCAATGTCCAGAGGAAATTTAAAGCACTAAATGCTTGCAATGAAAGAAACAAAATCTCAAATGAGAGAATAAACACCATAGCTAGAGGAATAAGAGAGAAACTGTAAACTAACCATAAAGTCAGTAAAAAGAAGAAATAATAAAGATTAGCATGGATTAAAATGCAGTAGAGAATAAAACAATAAGGATAATCAATGAAAACAAAGATAGGTTCTTTGAAAAGGGAATAAAATTGACAACAGCTTTTGCCAGATTTATAAAGAAAAAAGGAGGATGCAAATAGTAAAAATCAGAAATGGGATCACTATATTAACTTCAAAAATAAAAAAATGGGCTATCAGGTAGATGATTCAGTGGTAGAATGCATCCCTGTCATGCAGAATACCCAGGTTTAAGTCCCAGCCCATGCAACCAAGAAAAAAAAGGGAAGGGGGGACTATAAAAGAATGCTATGAATAACTGCAGGCCAAAAAATTAGGTCACCTAGATGGAATGGACAAATTCCTAGAAAAACACTAATTGTCAACATGACTCAATAAGAAAAGGATTTTAATAGATGAATAACAAGTAAAGAGATTAAATCAGTAATTTAAAAAACCTTTCTTCAAAGAAAATCCCAGGCCAGATAGCTTCACTGGTTACTTTTACCAAAAATTCTAAAAGAATTAGCATTAATCCTTCCTAAACTATTCCAAAAAAATGAAGACTTGGGATTGTTTCTTAATTCATTCTGTAAGGTCAACATCTCCACACTAAGCATAAAAAAGATACCGCAAGAAAAGAAAATTAGAAATATCTCTATGAGAACAGAAGCAAATATTCTCAACAAAATACTAGTAAACAAATCCAACAGCACATTAAAACAATCATATACCATAGATAAAAAGGAATTTATCCCAGGTAGGCATAAGTGGTTAACTGTAAGAAAAACAGTTAATGTAATAGTCCACATTCATAGAACTGATAGAATGAAGGGGGGAAATCAGATCATCTCAAATAATTACTTAAATAATAGAAAATAAGTGTTGGGCAGGAAGTGGAACTCTAGGGACATTCATTCATTAATGGAAATGTAAAATAATAAAGTTATCATGGAAAACAATTTGGCAGTTCCTTAGAAAGTTAAGTACAGAATTGTGATATGATCCAAAATTCCCATTTCCAGATAAATACTAAAAAGAATTGAAATAGTGACTGAAATAGATATTTGCCTACCAATGCTCATAAAGGCATGCAATTGCAAAAGATGGAGGCAGAAGCAGCTTAAGTCTCCATCAACAGATAATGAAAAAATAATAGTTGATAAATGAATAAATATGAATGTATAATAAAGCAACACTAAGCAGCTGGAAAAGGGATTGAAGTTCTGACACATCTCTAATACCAACGAAACTTGAAAATTTCATGTTGAGTGAAACGTCAGCACAAAAAGATAAATATTATTGATTTTACTGATATAATACTATTAGAATATGCAAAGTCATACTGTCAGAAACTAGCCTACTGATTACCAGGATTCAGGGTGGGAGTATAAAATTAATTACTGTTTAATTGTTCAGAGTTTCATTTGGGGTGACGGAAAAGTTTGAGTAATGGGTAATGGTGTTGTAGCAAAATACTGTGAATGTAATTAATTCCACTGAATTATATATATCTGAATATGGTTAGAAGATGAAATTTAGGTTGCACATATGTTAGCAGAATAATCTTTTTTAAAATCATTAGACTGCAAAAAGCCGACAGCAATCTATATATAAACTATAGGCTGTGGCTTATTGTATAATAAAACTGTTGTTTTGTCAATTATACCAAATGTAGTGAAAACTCTACTATTAATATGAGGGAGGGGCAGATATAGAAACTGTATACTATTTCTATGACTTTTGTAATCTACAACTTTTCTAGTAAAATTTTTAAATTGTTTTTTAAATGAGAGAGAAATTAAGACATGACCAGCTCTAAAAAGCTGAAGAAGTCCATTACAGTTAGATACGGCCTACAAGAAGAGATAAAGAGAGTCATTCAGGTTGAAATCAGAAACTGGAAAGTCTTCAAGCTGGGCAAAGAAGTGATTGTTTGCAGATTAGTAACAACAGAGGCAAACACAAAAGTTTTTTTTTTAATTTTTGGTTTTATCTACATTTTTATTTCTGTGTCAATTTTAGAGGTAAATGTAATTATTATTGTAAAATAATTACAAATTTATGTTTCTGGGCACAGAATGTATAAAGAAAAAAATTTGAGAAACACAAAATAAGGGTAAGTGTCAGAACTGCATATGACAAGAGTTTCCACATGTTATTGTAGTCAAGTCAATACCAATTCAAACTAGATTGATACACATTTAAGATGTTAAATGATATCCTTATACAGGAAAATATGCAGCTGCAGTATTTTTTAAATATACAAAAAAGTAAATAAGAGAATTACAACAGAAAGCACAATTAAATATTTTTTAAAACATCAGTAATGGAGGGTTGAGTGACAAAAGGGTCTGAGTCACATATAATATAAATAGCAAAGTGGCAGAAGCAAATATGTATTAGAAATCATTACTTCAAATGTAAATGAATTCAATTTTTTCTGCAGTATAATGTAGAAATAAGTGAAACGGATTTAAAAATAGTGAACTATGTGCTTGTACAAATAATTACATTAGATCAAAAGATACAAATAATGTCAGTGAAAAGAAGGAAAGTACTTCATGGAAATGATAGTCAAAAGGAGCTAAGGTGGTTTTATTAAGCTAAAAGTAGATTTTAATTCAAGACTATCACAAAAGTCATTAAAAAATAACAGTACATACTGATAAAGAACAAGAAGTTACAACAATTATTAATGTATGTAGGCCTAAAAATAGAACTCTAAACTATATAAAGCAAACACTGAAACAACTATAGGGTAACACAGTTGAAGTCTGCAATATACCACTTTCAGTAATAGCTAAACACCTAGGTGGAATAACAAGTAAAGAGGGCACTTAAAACAACATTATCAACAACTATGTATAACAGATACATATGGAATTCTCCATTCAAAACAGTCAAAGAATACACTCTTTTCAAGTGTCCATAGATCTTTCCATAGGATAGATCATTCAATAGGCTGCAAAAAAGTTTCAATGAATTTTAAAATTTGAAATCATACAAAGTATCTTCCCCAATCTCTAAGGAATGAAGCTATAAATCAATAAAAGGAGATCTGGAAAATTCACAACATGAGGAAATTAATGCTCTCAAAAAACAAATCAGTCAAAGATGATATCACAATGGAAATTTAAAACATTTAAGGATAATAAAAAAGAAAGTAGATAGACAAACTTCTGGGATACAACAAAGGCAGTGGTTTGAGGAAAATTTATAGATGTAAACATATATAACTAAAAAAAGAAGAAATATTAATATTAAATTAAGAAATATTAATATTAAATCAATAACCTAACTTTATTCCTTGAGGTGCTAGAAAAAGGTCAAATGAAACTCAAATGAACAGAAATAAATAATAAATATTAATTGAGTTAAACAAAATAGAAAATACAGAAAAATAGATAGGATTTCTAAAAAGTGGTTCTTTGAAGAGATTAACAAAACTAGCAAGCACATATCTGCACCAGGGAGGAAAATGGAGAGCAAATGCAAATAACTACAATCTTGAAATGAAATTAATGTTTGGATATTACTACAAACCTTACCTAAATAAAATTTACAACATTAGATTATTCTGAAAATTTGTATACCTGATATTAGATAAACTAGATCTAAAGAGACAAATTTCTAGAAAAATGCAAATTGACTTACTCAAGAAAAAATAGATATCAATAAGTCTATCACAAGAAATTAAACCTATAATAAAAAAATTTCCTAATAAAAAAATCCAGGGCAAGGGATTTAAATTAAAGGGGATGTACAGTTATTCAAAGAGGAATTAAACCAATCCTTCTGAAATCTTCTATTTTTTTAAAAAGGTGCACAACCTAATTCATGCTATGATGCTAAAACCATACAAAGGTATAAAAAAATAAAATTATCAATAGATCTTATGAACATTGGTGTAATAAATCTCAACAAAATAATAGGAAGGTGAATCCAATAGTACATTAGGAATATTATATTACATGACCAAGTGATTTTATCCCAAGATTGCAGGGGTAATTCAATACACACAAAAAAGAATAAATGTCATATGTCATTTAGTATAACCAAGAAAAATAAATGAATACCTCAACTCATAAAGAAAAATATTTTACAAAACCTAACAAAACTGGGCATAGAAGAAAACTAGGAAACAATTAGAAAGTCCTCGAAAACTTGAAGACAGAATTATTATATAGATCTATACATATATATAGAGATATACTATATAATTTTACACTCCTAGGGTATACTTCAAAAATATAAAGTGAGGGACTCAGATATTTCTATACCAATGTTCATTACAGCATGATTCATATTAGTGAAAAGTTATAAACAATCCAAGAGTGCATTTATATATGAATGGATAAATTAAATGTTATATGTACATAAAATGAGGTATTGCTCATCCATGAAAAGAAATGAAGTTCTGATACATGCTACATGGATGAACCTTGAAAAACAGACCAAAGGAGAACAATGTATACTACCTAGGGAAGAGTGGAAAGAAGAGACTAATAAACTGTGGTAAAGAGCTGTGAGTAGATCTCTCTGTCCTGGAAGCTGGTCCCCAACTGGCATAGCAGGCTGCCTCAGAAGCCACCATAAATAAAAGCCTTCAGTACCATGAATAGGGATGGGGGCACAGCTGGCCATTGATTACAGCTTTTGATTAGTAAATCTGGACTATTAGATACCAGCTCCAAGTTCAGCTAAATTTATAATTATAAATTATAATCTAAATTTATAATCTGGTGGATAGAAAGTACCCACCAGATTCTTTTTTAACAATGTCCCCAGCAGGGAAGTAAGAGGGAGGAATTGAAAGATGCATTAACTTTTCACAGCAGCATAAATTAGTTTGCTGAAGGATGGCTTTTACCCAGAAAAGGAGGAGACTGACTTGGGTACACAACTCTGACTTGTAATTAGCAAATTTGGGGTACTAGACTCAAATGCTGAAAACAGTTAAGTTTAAACAGCCAAATACAGAAAGCAACTGGCAGTCTCTGTTTCAAACCCATTCCCAGAAGTAGAGGCAGCAAGATTTATTACGGGACAAACTAATTCCATGGGGCAAGTGGGAAGAAGTTTACTTAGAAACAGCTCTTCCACAGGAAAAGGGATGGCCAAGGATGAGCCCAACTCTGACTTTTGGTCAGTTAATTTGAAGTGCTATAGTTTACCTCCAAGGGAACAGCTACAGTTGCAATCAACCTAGGCAAATAGTAGCTAGTAGCCTCCCTTTAAACCCTGTCTCTGACAAGGTAGAAATGGGGCTGACTGAGAGACATACTAACTTCTTAGGGTAGTGGAAAATGGTTGCTGCAGGGTAGCTGTACCCCAAAATAGGGATGCAAGACCCAGCGCAGCATACAGCAGTCAATTACAGACCTCAGATTCCAGAGTCTGGGATCTGAACAACAGTTTCAACATACCCTAGCATAAAGCAGCTGGTAAGCTGTCTCAAGCAGGCTCACAAGAAAGGCAGAGTTAGCAAAGAATTAAAGGCACAGTGTCTTGTTTGGATTGCAGGGAACAGTTGGCTGAAATGCACTATTTGCTGAAAATGACATAAAAGTCCAGAATTTGGCACACACCATAAAGAAGACTGGCATCCTTCTGAATCCCCTCTCCAGAACACTTTGGAATTGATTGACACCCCGTTTGTGGGTCCCAGGTCTGTTTTGAGTGAAAAGAAACTGAGTTGGGCATGTCCTTTTCTGGGGATCCCTTCTCTCAGAATTAGCCATCCAAATTAAAGTAGCTAGAGAAAATGAAAGGAGTGTTAAAAACATACAGAGGCAAATAATAATTTAAAAAAAACTAGCAGAACAGAAAAGCTTTCTCTGAGAAGGAAGATGCTACAGCATGAAAGTTTTTCCCTTGGGATGGATCAAATTCCATAAATAATGCTATCTCAGAAGTTATGCCATGTATTCCAGGCAGGAATCAGATGAATGAAGGCTGAAAATATATGATCAGTTAAACATGAGCTATTCTAAAGATCTGGAATAAATAACTTTATTATTCAGAGAAAGCAGAGAATAATGACATAACCAAGAGAGCTCACAAGCCAGCAACTTTTAGTGATGAAGAAGAAAAATGCCTTCTGGGGAACTGCATGAAACAGGAAGCCAGGAGAAGAAGCAAGTGTCATAGGACAGCTAAAACCCAAAGCAAAGTCAACAAGAAAATCCTAGTCAAGAGAGAGAAACTGATCTCTAGAATAAAGTCATCAGCAAAAATTAAATCCAAACTGAGCAACAGAAAGACAATGACCCATTGGAAAAAAAAACATATTAGATATGTGTGCTGGTTTGAAAGGATGTATGTCCCCTAGAAAAGCTATGTTTTAATCTAAATCCCATTTCATTTCCTAAAGGCAGAATAATCCCTATTCAATACTGTGTGTTTGAAACTGTAATCAGATCATCTCCCTGGAGATGTAATTTAATTGAGTCATTGTTAAACTGGATTAGGTGACAACATGTCTCCACCCTTTTGGGTGGGTCTAGAGGTGGTTCAGGAGTCCGATAAAAGAGAGAACATTTTGGAGAATGGCAGTGATTCAGAGAAAGCAGAGAATAATGACATAACCAAGAGAGCTCACAAGCCAGCAACTTTTAGTGATGAAGAAGAAAAATGCCTTCCTGGGAACTGCATGAAACAGGAATCCAGGAGAAGAAGCTGGGGGATGATATCATGTTCACCATGTGCCCTTCCAGATAAGAGAGAAACTCTGACCATGTTCTCCATGTGCCTTTCCATTTGAGAGAGAAACTGGAACTTCATCGGCTTTCTTGAAATAAGGTATCTTTCCCCAGATGCCTTTGATTGGACATTTCTATGGATTTGTTGTAATTGGGACATTTTCTCAGCCACAGAACAGTAAACTAGCAACTTATTAAAATCCCTTTTTAAAAAGCCATTCTGTTTCTGATATATTGCATTCTGGTAACTAGCAAACTAGAACAACAAGGTACAGGGATTGAAACAATTACTTAAGCATGTTGAAGCCAGTCTTCTAAATTCATTCAAAGAGATGAAAGAAAATGTGGAAAAAGAGATAAAGGACATAAATAAAGTACTGGGTGACATAAAGAATTGAAAAGAATGCAAAAAAACCCCAGATGTGGGGATAAGAGGCCCAATAAAAGAGATAAAAAATACAATGGAAACTTACAACAAAAGATTTGAAGAGGCAGGAGAAGGGAGCCACAAAATCCTTTTCGATAGAACATCTGAAATCTTACAGACAAAAGAATAAACAGGTAAAAGAACAAAATTTTTCAGTGGAGTCTATGGGAATTCGATGACAGCAGAGGAACACAATATATTCATCATGGGTGTCTCAGAAAAAGTAGAGATGAAAAAGAGGGCAGAAAGAATATTTAAGGAAATAAAAGCTGAAAAGTTCCCAATTTTTTTAAAGAAATCAAGATACAAGTACAAGAATCACAATGCACACCAAAAAGAATAAATCTGAGTTAGAATGCTAAATACCAAAGACAAGAGAGAATTCTGAAAGCAGCAAAAGAAAAGCAATCTGCCACACAAGATGAAGCTTTATAAGACTGATCCAATATCTCATCAGAAACCATGAAAGCAGGAAGTCAGTTATCTGATATTTTAAGATATGAGAGAGAAAGACTGTCAGTCAAGAATTCTTCTTTTGCCAAAACTGCCCTCCAAAAATAAGAGAAAGAGTAAAATTTTCATAGGTAAGTTGAAACCAAGAAATTTTGTGAAGAAGAGACCTGCCCTACAAGAAATACTGAAAGGAGTGCTATAGCCTGAAGGAAAGATACAGGAGAGAGGTTTGGAGGATAGTGTAAAAATGAAGAATAGCAATAAGGGTAACAAAATGAATTTAAAAAGAGAAAAAATATAATATGACATGGAAAAACCAAAGGATAAAATGGTTGAAGAAAGTACTGGCTTTATGACTTTGAATGTTAATGGATTAATTTCTCCAGTCAAAAGACTGACTAGCAGAATGGATGAAAAAAATATGATCCATTATGTAAGTTTATAAGAGACCCACTTTAGACCCAAAGAAACAAATGCATTGAAAGCGAATGGTTGGAAAAAGGTATTCCTTGCAAATAATAAACACAAAGGATGGGGTAGCCCTAATAATATCAGACTTTAAATATGAACTTGTCAAAGAAACCAAGGACACTGTAATCCATCAAGCCATAATTCACCAAGAAGAAATGACAATCATAAATATGTAGACATCTAGCCAGGGTATCCCAAAACAAATGAAGCAACCGCCAGCAAATAATCATCTCTATAATGATATTTGGAAACTTCAACTTTAGAAAGATACCTTATGAATAGATAAAATATCTAGATGGGGATCAGAAAAGAATTAAAGATATTGAATAATATTATAAATGAACTAGAACTAATAAACATTAAGAATATTGTACCCCACAAAAACAGCATATGTCTTCTTAACAATTGTTCATGGATAATTCACCAAGGTAGATCACATTTTAAGTCACAAAACCATTCACAATAAACTTATAAATTTTGAAATTATATGAAGCACTTTCTCTGATCATATGGAATGAAGTCAGAAATCAATAGAGGTGGAAGACTAGAATATTTACAAATGTATAGGGTAAAGCAACACACACTTAAACAATCAATGATCAAAAAAGAAATTGAAAGAGAAGTCAATAAATATCTCGAGACATATCAAAATATGAACACAGAATACTAAAGTTTATGGGATGCTGAGAGAGAAATTTTCAGTCCCAAATGTTTATATTATAAAAGAAGAAAGAGAAAGAAGAAAGAGGTAAAATAAAAAACACTGACTGCATATCTGGAGGAACTAGAAAAGCAACAAGAAGCTAACCCCAAAGCAAACAGAAGGGGAAACATAATAAAGATAAGAGCATAAATAAATGAAATTGAGAATAAAGAAACAGTATAGGACATCAACAAAACCAAAAGTTTGTTCTTTGAGAAATCAGTAAAATTGACAAACTTTCAACTAGACAGAAATAAAGAAAGAAGGTGTATATGTATACAATCAGAAATGAAGAGGGACATTATAACTGACCTGAAAGAAATTTAAAAGATCATAGGAGGATACTATGGGCAATGGTATGACAACAAGTTAAAAGCCTTAGGTGAGATGGACACATTGACAGAAAAACAATGGGTCCATTAATCCAGGAGAAATAGAAGTCCTCAACAAATGACTCAAATGGCAAGTGATGATAGGGTCATCAGATATGTCACAATAAATAAAATCCCAGGACCAGATGACTTCACTGTGAATTCTTACAAACTTTTCAAGAAGATTAATTCCCAAACTCTTCCAAAAAGTTGAAGAGGAGAGAGTGCTATCTAATGCCTTACATGAATTCACTTAACTATAAAAGCCAGACAAAGATACTACAAGAAACAAAACAATGGAACAATTTCTCTAATGTGTACAGATAGAAGAATACTTAACTAGATACCAGCAAAAATCAAATCCAGCAGCACATTAAAAGAATTATGTACTATGATAAAGTTATGCAAGAGTTCAACACCATAAAATCAATTAATGTAATTTGGCACACTAACAAATCAAAGAAGGAAAAAAGACATGATCATTTTTATTGACTCAGAAAATGCATTGGACAAAATTGAGTATCATTGCTTGATAAAAACACTTAAAACACTGGGAATAGAAGTAAACTGCAATATGATAAGAGTATATATAATAGCTCAGAGCTAACCTCATTCACAATGATGAAGGGTGAAAGAAAGTTTTACCTCTAAAATCTGGAACAAGATAAGCAAGTTCCAATCACCACTGTTATCTAACATGTTGCTGAAAATTCTAGCTAAAGCAATTAGGAAAATAAATAAATAAAAGACTTGAAAATTCAAAACGAAGAAGTAAAATTTTCACTGTTACCAGATGACATGGTCCTATATTTATAAAGCCCTGAAAAAATCAACTGAAAATGTATTAGAACTAATAAGTGATTTTAGCAAAGTGGTAGGGAACAACATCAACATGCAAGACTGTAGTAGTAGTTTTTTATAGACTAGTAAGAAGCAATCTGAGGAAGAATTCAAGAAAAAATTCCATTTACAAAAGCAACTGAAAGAATCAAATATCCAGGAATAAATTTCACCAAGGACATTAAAGAAATAAAATAAGACATAAATAAATTGGACATCCCATGTTCATAGATTGGAAAACTAAATGCAATTAAGATGTCAATTTCTATCCAAATTGATTTACAGATTCAATGCAATCTCAATCAAAATTCCACCAGCCTGTTTACAGAAATGGAAAAACCAATTATCAAACTTATTTGAAAGAACAAGGGGCCCCAAATAGCAAAATAAGTAGCTAAATAATTAATTGCAAAAGAAAAATCAAGTTTAAGGACTCACACTTGCTGCCATTAAAGCATACTACAACTACTATTAGCAAAACAAGTGTAGTGCTTGACATAAGGATAGATATACTGACCAATGGAATCTAATAAAAGTTCAGAAATAGAATCTCACTCTATGGTTAACTGATTTTTCACAAGGCAACCAAGTCTGCTTAATTGTGACAGAATTGTCTCTTCAACAGATAGCACTGGGAAAACAAGATAGCCGTATCCAAAACAAAGAGTCCCATATCTAACAACTTATATAAAAAGTAACTCAAAATCGATCAAAGACCTAACCATTAGAACTAGGATGATAAAACTGCTAGAAAAAAAATGTAGAAAGCATCTTTGAAGTCTTGTGGTACTAGATGATTTCTTAGACATTACATCCAAAGCACAAGCAACAACAGAAGAAATATATAAAATAAATCTCCTTAAAATTGAATACTTTTGTGCTTCAAAGAACTTTGTTAAATTCCTTTCAATTAATGAAAAAGCAGCCTACTTGATGGGAGAAAATATTTGGAGACCACATATCTAATAAAGATTAGCACCAATTATAAAGAGTTATATGGACCCTAGGTATTTTTTTTCTTTTTTGAAGCAATGAGAACATTTTCAAACTGATTGTGGTGGTGTATGCATAACTGTGATTATACCAAAGCCATTAATCTTTCACTTTGGATGGATTGCATGAACGTGAATTAAAAAGTTTAAAAACAAAACAAAACATGCCAGCTGAAATAAACCAGACACAAAAAAGGACAAATATTGTGTGATTCTGCTTATATGAAATAACTAGAAAAGGCAAATTCAAATAGAGATAGAAAATAAATTAGAGATTTTCAGGGACTGGTGCCAAGAAAGGAGAAATGGGAGGCAGGGCCAAGATGGCAGCTTAATAAGATATGTGCGTCTTAGTTCCTCCCCCAGAGCAACTACTAGGTGAACAGAAACAGTGCAGAACATCCCCCAGGGCCACAGCAGGGAATGGACACACAGCATACCTCAGTCTGGACTGGCTAGACTGACTGCAAGACTCTGCTGTGGTGAGATCCCCGAGAGGTGCACAATTCCCCGAGCAGTGGCAGCTGGCGGCTGGAGCACCTCCCTCCCTCCTTCCCGGGCTGGCAGAGAGTCTCGGAGAGGCAAGTTTCCCAAGCTGCAGCGGCCAGCACTGCTCTTTTGTGGGCGGCTTCCTGGACCGGCACCGAGTCTCGGATCAGAGGGCTACCCAAGCTGCGGTGGCCAGTAACTGGCGCCCCTCCCCTGTGGGCAGCTTCCTGGTCTGGTGGCAAGTTCCCCAGGCCACAGCGGCCAGCGACCGGCACCCCTCCAGGGAGAGGAGGGAATTTCCGACAGTGGCAGGGACTGGGTCCAACCAAACACCAATAGGGGCATTAATAATAGGAGCCACAGGGTCCCCTCAAGCCACAGCGGCTGATGCCCCCACCACGCACGGCCCCCTGGACCAACTGAGAGAATTGGATCAGAAATCCTCAGGCCAGGGAGAATGGTGACCAGGGGGATCCCTTCCAAACACGTGAGACAAACGTGTGCCATGAGTGCCACCTACTGGGCAGGATAAGAAAAATAGAACCCAGAGATTTCACAGAAAAATCTTACAACCTGTTGGGTCTGACACCCAGGGAAATCTGACTAAATGCCCAGATGCCAGCAGAAGATAACGGTCCATGCTCAGAAGATTGAGAATATGGCCCAGTCAAAGGAACAAACCAATAGTTCAAATGAGAAACAGGAGGTGAGACAACTAATGCTGAATATACAAACAGAAATGGAAAACCTCTTCAAAAACGAAGTCGATAAATTGAGGGAGGACATGAAGAAGACATGGACTGAACAAAAAGAAGAAATAGAAAAACTGGAAAAACAAATCACAGAACTTATGGAAGTGAAGGATAAAGTAGAAAAGATGGAAAAAACAATGGATGCCTACAATGGTAGATTAAAAGAGACAGAAGATAGAATTAGTGATTTGGCGGATGGAACATCTGAATTCCAAAAAGAAACAGAAACTATAGGGAAAAGAATGGAAAATTTTGAACAAGGTATCAGGGAACTGAATGACAATATGAAGCGCACAAATATATGTGCTGTGGGTGTCCCAGAAAGAGAAGAGAAGGGAAAAGGAGGAGAAAAACTAATGGAAGAAATTATCACTGAAAATTTCCCAACTCTTATGAAAGACCTAAAATTACAGATCCAAGAAGTTCAGCGCACCCCAAAGAGAAGAGACCCAAATAGGCATTCTCCAAGACACTTACTAGTTAGAATGTCAGAGGTCAAAGAGAAACAGAGGATCTTGAAAGCAGCAAGAGAAAAACAATCCATCACATACAAGGGAAACCCAATAAGACTATGTGTAGATTTCTCAGCAGAAACCATGGAAGCTAGAAGACAGTGGGATGGTATATTTAAATTACTAAAAGAGAAAAACTGCCAACCAAGACTTCTATATCCAGCAAAATTGTCCTTCAAAAATGAAGGAGAAATTAAAACATTTATAGACAAAAAGTCACTGAGAGAATTTGTGACCAAGAGACCAGCTCTGCAAGAAATACTAAAGGGAGCACTAGAGTCAGATATGAAAAGACTGAAGAGAGAGGTATGGAGAAGAGTGTAGAAAGAAGGAAAGTCAGATATGATGTACATAATACAAAAGGCAAAATGTTAGAGGAAAATATTATCCAAACAGTAACAACACTAAATGTTAATGGACTGAATTCCCCAATCAAAAGACATAGATTGGCAGAATGGATTAAAAAGCAGGATCCTTCTATATGTTGTCTACAGGAAACACATCTTATACCCAAAGATAAACATAGGTTGAAAGTGAAAGGTTTGGAAAAGATATTTCATGCAAATAACAACCAGAAAAGAGCAGGAGTGGCTATACTAATATCCAACAATTTAGACTTCAAATATAAAACAGTTAAAAGAGACAAAGAAGGACACTATATACTAATAAAAGGAACAATTAAACAAGAAGACATAACAATCATAAATATTTACGCACCAAACCAGAATGCCCCTAAATACGTGAGGAATATACTGCAAACACTGAAAATGGAAATGGACACATATACCATAATAGTTGGAGACTTCAATTCCCCACTGTCATCAATGGACAGAACATCTAGACAGAGGACCAATAAAGAAATAGAGAATCTGAATATTACTATAAATGAGCTAGACTTAACAGACATTTATAGGACATTACATCCCACAACAGCAGGATACACCTTTTTCTCAAGTGCTCATGGATCATTCTCAAAGATAGAGCATATGGTGGGTCACAAAGCAAGTCTTAACAAATTTAAAAAGATTGAAATCATACACAACACTTTCACGGATCATAAAGGAATGAAGTTGGAAATCAATAATAGGCCAAGTGCCAGAAAATTCACAAATACGTGGAGGCTCAACAACACACTCTTAAACAATGAGTGGGTCAAAGAAGAAATTGCAAGAGAAATTAGTAAATACCTCGAGGCGAATGAAAATGAAAACACAACATATCAAAACTTATGGGATGCAGCAAAGACCGTGCTAAGAGGGAAATTTATTGCCCTAAATGCCTATATCAGAAAAGAAGAAAAGGCAAAAAAGCAGGAATTAACTGTCCACTTGGAAGAACTGGAGAAAAAACAGCAAACTAATCCCAATGCCTGCCCAGATTGGTTTCATTTTAAATTCTAATTAAAGTCTGATCTCTTTACTAGTTACTTCAACTGTTACTGTATGTACCTGAGCTAACTTTTAAGGCTGTGGCACTCCATTTCTGGAATCCCGGTATCACAGAGTTACTCAAAGTTCCAGGGAAATAGCAGCTGATATACATATAGCTTTGTGTTTCAGAATCTAGAAATAAATTAAACTTTAGACTAAATATGGCTGCTATCAGGACCCACAACCCAGGCTGTCATTTTTAAATAAGTATTTTCTGAAAGAGACCTCAGCATATTTGTCACTTAATTTTGATCCATTCTGCATAGCCTATTGCCCCCAAGGTTTATTCAGTTCATCATGTATCCCTTTATGCCCCTACTTTTATTAGTTACAGAAAATTCCATCATATAATTGTATTACCATTTGCCATTGTGCTTCTCACTCACTCTACCCATTGGCTTCACCCATCTATAAGGTTTTATGGATAATGTTCAAAATAAACAAATCATGTCTTACAGTATCTTTGGTTGTAAAATCAGCAACACTTCAATTTTAGACAATTTTCATTGACCCATAATAATAAATAACTGGCAAACAGAATATCATCAAATATAGAATCAAAACTACCCCTTATCACTTGTCCCTCCCCCCACATTTAGCTGTCCCTTCTGATGTTGATGTCTTCCTGTTAACTATTGGCCATAGGGTGCTTTTTTAGTTTTCCCCCATCCCCCTACCTTTGACTCTTTTTTCACTCTTCTGCTGGTTTAAAAGGATGTGTGCCCCATAGAAAAGCCATGTTTTAATCAAAATCCCATTTCATAAAGGTAGAATAATTCCTATTCAATACCGTATGTTTGAAACTGTAGTCAGATCATCTCCCTGGATGATGTGATTTAATCAAGAGCTGTTGTTAAACTGGATTAGGTGGTGACATGTCTTCACCCATTTGGGTGGGGCTTGATTGGTTTATTGGAGTCCTATAAAAGAGGATACATTTTGGAGAATGGGATATTCAGAGAAAGAAGAGAATGCTGCAGCACCACAAAGCAGAGAGTCCACCAGCCAGAGACCTTTGGAGATGAAGAAGGAAGACACCTCCTGGGGAGGTTCATGAAACAGGAATCCAAGAGAAAAAGCTAGCAGATGATGCCATGCCCACCATGTGCCCTTCCAGCCAAGAGAGAAGTCCTGACTGTGTTCACCATATGCCTTCTCACTTGAGAGAGAAACCCTGAACTTCATAGGCCTTGTTGAACCAAGGTATATTTCCCTGGATGCCTTAGATTGGACATTTCTATAGACTTGTTTTAATTGGGACATTTTATTGGCCTTAGAACTGTAAACTAGCAACTTATTAAATTCACCTTTTTAAAAGCCATTCTGTTTCTGATATATTGCATTCTGGCAGCTAGCAAACTAGAACAACCCTCAAGTCATTAAAATAGTTTATGTTAAAAACTTAATTATAGTTGTAAATTCAATTAATGAGATACAGGGCACTACAAATCCCCTTTCAGTCATATTCACCTTCAAAATGGAAATGTTACTTATAAGCCTGCTCTTAATTATCATCACTATATTTGTTCCCTTGCACTTAATACCCAAAGTCTACTCTTTGGGTAGCCTTCCTCTGTCTCTAGTCTTCTAAGTCTGCTATATTCTGTAGTATAACCTCTGAGATGACCTTTACCAGAGTCACAAAAATGTCTACCCTTTTGTAATTGACTTATTTCACTGAGTTCTTGTGGAGAGCCGCCTCCCGGGTCGGGCCTAGTGGACACGCCGCAGCCTGCCCTAGAGTTCCCCCCACCCATCGAGTGAGCCAAGATGGCGCCCGCATCCTGCCTCCACGTATGACGTACGCGCCCGCCAACCCTGTCTACCAATCACCCTTGTATACGTGGCGTTAGCCCATTGGGTTTGGATTTTGTATATAAAGGCGTTACCCGGACGGGGAGAGGAGACGACCCGCAGGGAGCCGTACCTGACGGCCGCATAGAGGTTGCTCCCCCGTGGGGTATTTTAGCCCGCGCGGAACCTGTTACAAAGAATGCAAGCTTAGCTCCAGTAAAAGTCTGTGCTCACAACCGCCGCGTGTTACGGATTCGTGTCTGCCATTCAAGTCGGTTTGTCTGTGTCTGTCTCTCTCTCCTCTGTCCCCTTCGCCGGCCGGGGGCTTGACGCTGAGCGAGAAGTCCCGGACAAGTGGTGGCCCATACGGGGACCCTTCTTCTGCTGCCTTTCCCCGAGCTGGTGAAGACGTGCTCCTCGGGTTCACGGCGGAACCTCCGCGCCTGATCAACGTGAGAGGGTAAGTGCTTTCTGCTACGTGAGAGTTAAGGGCTGTGGGCGTTCAGGTAGCCCCAGTGAATCGGGAGAGCTCCCCGATTGGTTAAGGTCCAGTGCCGACTGCAAGCATGGGGCAGTCAGGAAGTTCACCTTTGTTAGCTCCCTTAAAGACCCTTTTAGCGGACGGCTCCTGTGAAAGTGAGCCGCCCACTTGTAAGCCGCCAGAGTCAAGCACTAGTTCAGACACCTCTGACTCAGAGTCAGATGGTGATGAGACCGAGGGTGCAGACGCGCCTCCGCTGATCGATTGGGGGAGGCCCCCTGTCTCGCCCACGCAGCCCTCCGCCCCGCCAGTGGTCACTGTAGGGGCGCGGCAGTTTCCCAGTGATCCCGGCAAGAAACCTCACCGAGAGCTCCCCCTAGTGTCCGAATCCGGTAATTACGCTGGTCCGCCTTTGCGGAACCCGGAACCCCTTGCAGGCGGGTCAGGGGAGGGGCACCTACAGCTGTATCCCCCACCTGAATACTCAGGCCCTCAAGACCCCATATCATCAACAAGTGGAAGGAGGCATTTCTGGAAATGGGCCCCCTCTTTAACCTTTAGACCTTTCGGTATACTAGGTGGGTACCAACCGCTTAAGCCAGAGCCAGCCCCAGAAATGTACCCGGTTATCATTAATCCCCAGGGTAACAATCAGTATGAAGCATATGATTACAAAGTATTAAAGGAGTTGAGGCAAGCCGTCCATCAGTATGGCCCCAATGCCCCTTTCACATTGAATTTGGTTGAAAATCTTTCTGCCCTGTGCCATACTCCTGCAGATATATACCAGCTGGCCCGTGCTTGTCTGCCACCGGGCCGATATATAGATTGGAAAGCATGGTTTGAGGAGTTAGCTGAAGAGCAAGCCGCAAAAAACGCGGCGGGGAGACGCGGCGGTTGGAGTGCAGATATGCTACTAGGGAAAGGTGCCCACTCACAAAACCAAACAGGGTTCCCTACAGAAGTCTATGGACAGATCTTTCGTTGCTTCATAGGCGCCTGGAAAAAGTTAGCAGGTCAGGGAGAAGCTCAAGCTTCACTTAGCAGCATACACCAGGGCCCCACTGAACCATTCGTAGACTTTGTAGCCAGGATACAAACTGCAGCTGAGAGAATTTTCACAGACCCAGGAATAGCAGAGACTGTAGTTAAACAAATGATATTTGAGCAGTGCAATAAAGAGTGCAAAGTAATTCTAGTACAAAATAAGGGAAAGAGCTTGACGGACTGGGTTCGGCTGTGCAGGGACGCTGGCAGCCCGTTAACTAGTGCAGGCCTAGCTGCCATGCTGGCCAGCTCCTTACGAATAAATGCAGTGCAAACCGAAAACCCAGGAGCAAAGCCTAAAGGATGCTACCAATGTGGCCGATCGGGACACATAAAAAGAAATTGCCCTAATAAGGACCAACCAACCACCGCCCAACAATCTAATAAGCCTCATGCGACAGCCAGACTCTGTGGCCGTTGCCATAAGGGACCCCATCGCGCAGAAGACTGTAGATCAGCCTTCGATGCGCAAGGTAAGCGCCTTTCTGGCCGTCCTGAGCAAATTCCAAAAAACGGGCAGAGGGGGTCCGCCTTTCCGTGGGCCCCCTTACTGGCAGTGTGGCGACGCAGTACCCATCCAGCTCCGTGCCTCCCATGGATCAGCAGGACTGGACCTCTGTGCCACCTCCAGGCTCGTACTGACCCCATCTATGGGAGTCCAATCAGTGAGAACCTCCTTTAAAGGGCCCTTACCGCCAGGTACAGTGGGGCTCCTTTTAGGGAGAGCATCTACAGCCCTGAAGGGACTAACAGTGATACCAGCTATTGTGGACCCAGAGTCCACAGATGACACCCGGATTATGATACAATCTCAGCAAGGCACCTTAGTTATTGAAGAGGGTGATAGGATAGCACAGCTTCTACTCCTACCCAGCTTGCATGCACTCCTTCCAAGCAGAAACAAGCAGAGAAAAGATAAGGGAGTTAGGTTTACTGAAGGAGTTTTTGAGGGCCTTCATATGTCCTTAGAGAATCGACCCATGTTGACTCTTAAAGTGCAAGGCCGACCCTTCTTAGGCCTGCTAGATACCGGGGCCGATCGGTCGATTATAAGACAGCAAGAATGGCCCCCTGCCTGGCCGACGTGCAAGGCGGAAGAAACCATTAGAGGAATAGGCCATGTCTCAGCACCCATGCTGAGTGCAACTGCCCTTCATTGGGCAGATGAAGAGGGACATCAAGGTAATTTTCAACCCTATGTACTAGCCTTGCCCGTGTCCCTATGGGGAAGAGACATTCTAGCCCAGATGGACGTTACTTTGACCAGTAACTGTTCTCCAACTTCTAAGCATCTGTTAAAAGGAATGGGATATGTCCCTGGCAAAGGCTTAGGAGCCTCATTGCAGGGGCGCACAACACCTATACAGGCTGCCCCCAATTCTGATAGACGAGGCCTGGGTTTTTCCTGGGGGCCACTGAGGGGAGACTCCCACCCACACCTATAAGACTCAGGTGGAAAACCAACACTCCGGTGTGGGTGCCTCAGTGGCCCTTACCAAAGGAAAAACTTTCAGCACTCCACGCTCTAGTATCAGAACAGCTAAAAAAGGGCCACGTCATTCCTTCCACATCACCTTGGAACACTCCCGTATTTGTCATAAAAAAGAAATCAGGTAAATGGAGACTGTTGCATGATTTAAGAGCCATCAACAACTGCATGGAGTCCTTAGGACCTGTTCAAATGGGGTTGCCACTCCTCTCGGCCCTGCCAAAACACTGGCCTGTTTTTATCTTAGATCTTAAGGACTGTTTCTTCTCCATTCCACTTCATCCCGAAGACACTCCAAAATTTGCGTTTACTGTGCCCTCTCTTAACCATGAGGAGCCATGCCACCACGTCGAGTGGACAGTCCTGCCCCAGGGCATGACTAATAGTCCCACCATGTGCCAGCTATATGTTGCTGCAAAGCTGGCCAACACTCGACAACAGTTCCCCCAAGTAAAAATCATTCACTATATGGATGATATTCTGCTTACCCATAAAAACACTGACATTCTCAAGACAGCTCTATCACATTTAGTCCTCACACTTAGAAAAGTCAACCTAGAAGTAGCCCCTGAGAAAATTCAGATGGCAGAAGTTTCCACCTTCCTAGGAGCAAAAATTACACCTACTCATGTATCCCCCCGAAAGGTGTCTCTTAGGCTAGACAACATACATACCCTCAATGACTTGCAAAAACTTATGGGAGATATCAATTGGATTCGCCCGTACCTGAAATTACCTAATGCCAAATTAGCGCCTTTATTTGACTTGCTAAAAGGGGATTCGAACATAACTTCGCCCCGGCACCTCACTCCCGAAGCGAGGCAAGCACTATATCAAGTAGAACAGGCACTCAGTAGCGCTGCTTTAAAAAGAATAAACCCCCATGAGCCCTTTGAGGCCTGCTTACTGCCAACAGAGCTACAGCCCACGGCGGTGCTGTGGCAACAGGGACCATTACTCTGGGTCCACCCCGGAGTTTCTCCTAAGAAGAGTTTAGAGCATTATCCTACGGCGATTGCAGAGTTGGCCTTAGAAGCCATAAAAAGGGCCGTACAACATTTTGGCCAACAACCTAAAAACCTCAGAGTACCTTACTCTTCCCAGCAACTTGAGACACTTACTGGATGTATAGATCAATGGGCCATTCTCCGGTGTACCTTTTTAGGAAGTATTGACAACCAATACCCAAAAGATCCCCTCTTGCAATTCGTTACCCGACACCCAGTAATCTTTCCTAGAGTGACTTCACCCAAGCCACTAGTGAACGCCCTCACCGTGTACACGGACGGTTCCAGCTCCGGTTCAGGAGCATACTGTGTGGAAGGGAGTACTCCCAAAACAGTGTTCTTCCAACCACAGAGACCTCAATGGGTAGAATTACAGGTCATTATTACAGTCCTGAAAGAAATTACCGATCCCCTAAATATTATATCTGATTCGATTTATGTCGTAAATTCTGTAAATATTTTAGAGACGGTGGGCATTATAAAATATTCCTCCTCAGTAAGACCACTCTTTATCAAACTTCAAGAGACAATATGTGCCAGACAACATCCTTTCTACATAACTCACATTAGAGCGCATACAGGCCTGCCTGGCCCCATGGCACAAGGAAATCACATAGTAGATGTAGCCACTCGACAGCCACACATCTTCCCTGCGCTGACACCATATCAGCAAGCCCGAGAATTCCATGACAGATTTCACATCAATGCAGGTACCCTAGCTAGGCGGTTTAATATACCACGTGTGACAGCTAGAGATATAGTCCGAGCGTGCGGAAATTGTATAGAACAAAGAGCAGTCCCTTCAGTTGGGGTTAACCCTAAAGGTCTCATCCCGGGAGACATTTGGCAAATGGATGTCACCCATCACTCAGAGTATGGTAAAGTTAAATACCTGCATGTGTCAGTGGATACTTGTTCTCAAGTTTTATTTGCCTCTGCCGAATCAGGAGAAAGAGTCCACCAAGTAATTGCACACTGCCTTGCCGCTTGGGCAGCTTGGGGTAAGCCGAAAATATTAAAAACAGACAACGGACCCGCTTACACCAGCAAAGCCTTCCAAAGATTTTGTGCAAATATGGAAGTGCAATTAAAACATGGTATCCCCTACAACCCTCAAGGGCAAGGAATCATTGAAAGAGCACACAGGTCTCTTAAAGACTTGCTCAAAAAACAGAAAGGGGGAATAGGCCACGGCCTGTCCCCGAAGGCTCAACTGTCTGTAGCCTTATTTACATATAATTTTTTAAATGAAAATTCACTAGGAATGACACCTGCTCTTCAGCACACTACTCCGAGTCCTCCACATAGAGGTCTAGTCCGTTGGAAGGATGTCCTGTCAGGACAATGGCAAGGCCCTGACCCAGTGCTCAGCTGGGCCAGAGGCTCTGTTTGTGTTTTTCCCCAGGAACCAGGACGTCAACCTGTGTGGGTTCCGGAAAGACTGGTGAGAACCGTGACGTCGCCCGAGGACGCCAAGGAACTGTTGCCCAGAAAATTGATAAGCCTCCAACCAGAGCCACCAGATCCGGTCTCCAACTCTGCTGATGATGGCGACGAACGACAAGATGACAACAGGAGCGCTAGTCACCCTTCTATCGTATAGAAAGGGGACCAGCTTTAAAACCTCCCTACCTTTACTAACCTCTCCCAACAGGTGGATTCAGACCTTCGAGTGCTTGGGGATATCAAGTTGACCCCCATTGATTTCGACCTTTCCAAACTGGGCGAGACTGTACAAAGTCTGTGGAACCGAGTCACCTCATGGTTCCCTTGGCCCAATTTGACTACTTGGATCCTCGTGGCAGTGGGACTATTAGTGGGTTTAGTCACTGTTAAATGTTTGTTAGAACGCTTGCTCCAGACACAGCAGCAATTACGTGTCACTACCATGTTGGCTATGTCACTCGCCCCTGATGCTCCTGGCAACGAACCAGCTCCCCCCTCACTGTATGACCCGTCCCGGCCACTCAGGGCGGGGCGCTCGAAAACAGGATCTGCTGCAAAGCCCATGGCCGTATCCCGGGTGTAAAAGGCGGCACCAGAAGTCATAATTTTTGTCTAAAGGATGATCTCTATGGCGGAGTCACGGTCCTGGCCAGACTAGACTCCGGCCATTGCACAGAGACACCTAATGACGCTCTCGGCTCTGGTTGCCGCTCTCCTGCCCCCCTACATAACCCAGTTGCGAGGCGAAGCACTGCAGGGAGAGTCACGTTGTTTCCAGTTCACGGGCTCTCCGGTCTCTATATGAGGAGGCATTCTGGTTGGTGCCTAGCAAGCCTAGTCCAGACTCCCCAAAGCACCAAAACCTGTAGTGGGCCTGAGTGGCCCACGGGAGCTCACTCATCAATGGAGACACTGGGTCAAAATGAATAAAAAAGGGGGAGATGTGGAGAGCCGCCTCCCGGGTCGGGCCTAGTGGACACGCCGCAGCCTGCCCTAGAGTTCCCCCCGCCCATCGAGTGAGCCAAGATGGCGCCCGCATCCTGCCTCCGCGTATGACGTACGCGCCCGCCAACCCTGTCTACCAATCACCCTTGTATACGTGGCGTTAGCCCATTGGGTTTGGATTTTGTATATAAAGGCGTTACCCGGACGGGGAGAGGAGACGACCCGCAGGGAGCCGTACCTGACGGCCGCATAGAGGTTGCTCCCCCGTGGGGTATTTTAGCCCGCATGGAACCTGTTACAAAGAATGCAAGCTTAGCTCCAGTAAAAGTCTGTGCTCACAACCGCCGCGTGTTACGGATTCGTGTCTGCCATTCAAGTCGGTTTGTCTGCGTCTGTCTCTCTCTCCTCTGTCCCCTTCGCCGGCCGGGGGCTTGACGCTGAGCGAGAAGTCCCGGACAAGTTCTGTGACCTCAACGTTCATCTACCTTGTCATGTGTATCAGGACATTATTTTATTTAAATGCTGCATAATATTCCATCATATGTAAATACCATATTTTATTTATCCACTCATGTTGATGTGCAATTGGATTCTTTTTATCTCTTGGCAGTTGTGAATCATGCCACTATGAACATCACTGTGCAAATTTCTGTTCATGTTACTTCCCTCAGCTCTTCTGGGTATATACTGAATATTGGCATTGTCTGGACACAGGGCAATTCAACATGCAACTTTCTGAGGAATTGCCAAAATGTCTTCCACAATTGCTGCATCATGATACAGTCCCACTAACAGTGAATATGTTATTCCTCCATCCTTGCCGACATTTGTACTTGTCTTTTAATTGCAGACATTCTTATAGGTGTGAAATGATATTGTTGTTTTAATTTGCATTTCCTTTATAGCCAACTAAAATGACATCATTTCATGTGCTTTTTAGACATATGTATTGTTCTTCAGAAAGCAAATCCTCTGCTCATTTTATAATTTGGTCTATTTTTTGTTGTGAAAAAAAGCCCTCTTCACCTTTGTAACAAAGTCCTTTTAGGCACAGAAGCCCTTGATCATAAGGAGTTGTCATTTGTCTATTTTTTTCTTTCATTGCTTGTCTTTAGGTGTAAGTTTAAGAAGCTACCTCCTACTGCAGATATTGAAACTGTTTACCTGCATTTTCTTCCACAAGTTTCATGGTACTGGCTCTTACCAGTCTTTAATACATTCTGAATTGATTTTCCTATAAGATGTAAGGTAGGGGTCCTCTTTCATTCTTTTCACTATTGATAGCCAATTCTCCCATGCCCAGTTATTGAAAAGACTATTCTGTCCAAATTCAGTAGATCATGTCCATAAATTTGATATCCTGTTGCCACAGTCTCATTTCTATCCCACTGGTTGGAATTCTGTCTTTGAGCCAGTAGCATACAGTTTTTTCCTCACATTCAATTTCCTTTATTTTTTTAATTTGTACAAAATTAAGAAAATACACACACATTTCTGAAATATTTCACTCACTGAAACAGTTAACTTATTTATGTGAATCAAAACTATCATCATTTTAAATTCTAGAAATATATCATAATTTAATAAATTTCTTATTAAGGAACATTACATTTTTCTATGTTTTCTCTTTTATAAATGTGCCATTGCAGTTTTGACCACAGTAGCTTTAGAGTAAGTATTAATGTCAGGAAGTAATAGTCCTCCCACTTCAGTCTTCTTTTTTACAATATTTTTAGTTATTCATGTTATCTTTCCCTTCCATAGAAATTTGATAGCCAGCTTTTCCAAGACTTCAGAGTAGACTGTTGGGATTTTGAGTAGTATTGCATTGAGTAGATTAGTTTGGGTAGAATTGACATCTTAATGATAATCTTCCTATCCATGAGCATGGAATGTCTTTCCATCTATGTAGGTCATTTTTAATTTCTTTCAGCTTTTAAAAAATAATTTTCTATATACAAATCCTTCACATCCAAGTTAGCTTATTCTTAGATACCTGATTCTTCTGGTTGCTGTTTTCAAAGGAACTTTTTCCTTAACTGGCACCTCAGAAATGTCATTGCTTTTATATATAAACATTACTGATTTTTATACATTAATCTTGTATCCTGCCACTTTTCTTAATTTGTTTGTTAGCTAAAGTAGTTTTGTTGTACAATTCTCAGTATTTTCTAGGTATAGGATCATGCCATCTGCAAATATCGAAAGTTTTAGTTCTTTGTTTACTATTTGAATGACTTTTATTTCTTTGTCTTGTCTAATCACCCCAGCTAGGACTTCTAATACAATGTTAAATAATAGTGGTGACAATGGCCATCCTTGTCTCATTCTCAATTTTAGGGGGAATGATTTCAGTTTCTCACTATTAAGTATGATGCTGGCTATGGGTTTTTCACACATGGCCTTTATGATATTGAGAAAATTTCCTCCAATTCCTAACTTTTGAAGTATTTTTATCAGGAAAGGATGATGGATTTTGTTGAATTTTTTTTAGCATCAATTGATAAAATCGTGATTTTTCCCTTTTAATTTGTTAATATGCTCAATTAAATTGACTGATTATCTTAAATTGAACAACCCTTGCATTCCTGCTATAAATCCCAGTAGATCATGATAATATAATTCATTTAATGTGGTGTTGTATTCTATTTCCTAGTATTTTGTTAAAAATTTTTGTACCTAAATTTGTTAGGGAGATTGGTCTGTAGATTTTCTTTCTTGTAATATCTTAATCAGATTTTGGAATCAGAGTGATGTTAGCTTCGTAAGGTAAATCAGGTAGTGCTCCTTTTCCCTCACCTTTTTGGAAGATTTTGAGTAAAATTGGTTTGAGCTCTTTTAGGAATGTTTGAAAAAAATT
This sequence comes from Tamandua tetradactyla, assembly GCF_023851605.1. NCBI lineage: Eukaryota > Metazoa > Chordata > Mammalia > Pilosa > Myrmecophagidae > Tamandua > Tamandua tetradactyla. The sequence goes on from NC_135354.1 coordinate 12,587,646, forward strand.
CTCCCATGAAGCCATCTTGTCCTGGGCTTTTCTTTGTTTGAAGATTTTTAATGACCAATTGAATGTCTTCACTGGTGATTGGATTGTTCAGAGCTTCTATTCTTCATATGAGTAGTTCATGTATTTCTAGGAATTTTTCCATTTTATCTAAGCTAACTAGTTTGTTAACTTGTAGTTCATAATGTTCTCTTATGATTTTAAAAATGTCTTCATAATCTGTTCTAGCAAACCCCCTCCAATTTCTGATTTTATTTGTGTCCTCTCTGTTTTTCCCTTGTGTGCCAGTTTAAAAGGATGTATGTACCCTAGAAAAGCCATGTTTTAATTCTAATTCCATTTTGTAAAGGCAACCATTTCTTCTAATCCCTATTCAGTAGTGTATGTTTAAACTGTAATTAGACCATCTCCCTGGAGATGTGACTCAATCAAGAGTAGTTGTTAAACTGGATTAGGTGGAGACATGTCTCCACCCATTTGGGTAGGTCTTGATTAGTTTATTGGAATCCTATAGAAGAGGAAACATTTTGGAGAATGGGGGAGATTCAAAGACAGCAGAAAATGCTACAGCACCATAAAGGAGTAAGTCCACAAGCCAGTGACTTTTGGAGATGAAGAAGGAAAACACATCCCAGGAAGCTGGAGGGAAAGCCTGCAGATGATGCTCTGTGTGCCATGTGCCCTTCCAGCCAAGAGAGGAAACCCCAACAATGTTTATTATGTGCCTTTCCACTTGAGAAAGACATGCTGAACTTCACTGGCCTTCTTGAATCAAGATGTCTTTCCCCGGATGCCTTAGATTGAACATTACTATAGGCTTGCTTTAATTGGGGCATTTCCATCGCCTAAAAACTGTTAACTTGCAACTTATTAAATTCCTTTCTTTTTTTTTTTTTGAAAAAAAGCCATTTCATTTCTCGTTTATTGCAGCCCAGCCACTAGCAAACTACAGCACCTTGTTAATCTAGCTAAATCTCCACCAATTTTATTGATTTTCTCTGATAACAAATTTTGGTTTTGCTTATGCTTTCTATTGCTTTATTGTTCTTTGGTTTGCTTATTTCTGCTTTAATCTTTATTATTTCTCTCCCATTTGCTTTGGAGCTATTTTGCAGCTCTTTCTTTTAAATCTCCAGGTGAGAAAACTTGAAGGATTTACTTATTTTTGTTTTTTTAATATAGGCATTTATGGCACAAAAATACCCTCTCAGCACGGTCTTTCCCATATCCCATGAGTTTTGATATGTTGCATTCTCATTATCAGTCATCTCCAGGTATTTACTGAGTTCTCTAGCAATTTCTTCCTTACCTATTAATTACTTACAAGTGTGTTTTTTAATCTTCATATATTTGTAAAAGCTCTGGCTCTTTGGTGACTATTAATTACGAACTTTATTTTGTTATGTTCAGAGAAAGCACTTTGAATTCTTTCAATCTTTTTAAATTTATAAAGATTCAGTTTGCATCCCAACGTATGATCTATCCTTAAGAACATTCCAGGTGTACTAGAGAAGAATGTATATCCACATGTTTTGGGGTATAATGATTGATATATGTCTTTTAGATCTAATTCATTTATCCCACTGTTTAGGTTCTCTATTTCCTTGTTTATTCTCTGTGTAGTTGTTCTATCTATAGTGGAGAGAGGTATACTGAAGTCTCAACTACTACTGTTGAAATGTCTATACCTCCCTTCAGTTTTGCCTATTTTTGGCTCATATACTTGGCTCACTTATTCTGCCTTCCGCTTCTTCTAATCTGCTATGATGTATCTTCAGTACATTTCTAATTTGTTCTACTATATTTTTCATCTTTGTGAGATCTGCCACTTTTCTATTTAGTCTTCTGAATTCTTCATTATGCTCTTGTAGTGTCTTTCTGATATCCTTTATTTCTTTATAAATATCCTTGAGTCATTTTCCATATTCTGTATTCCCTCTGGAATTTTGATTTGTTCATTTGATTGGGCCATTTCTGTTTGGATCTTCATGTACTTTGTGATTTTCTGTTGTGTTCAAGGCATTTGATTGCCTGGATATGGTTATTTTGCAAGTTGGTTTCCTGCAATCATCTAAAGTTTTGGATTTACTTGCTTTTCTTTGAAGTTCTTCTTTTGCACTAGTTTGTCAGTGCAAATCAAGGTCTGTATCTCATGTAGGGTATACAATTCAATTTCAGGTCTATTAGAAGTTAGTCCATGATATATGGGTACTTAAATGACAGAATGGACATGTACCATGTGAGAGACCCAGGCTCGACAACTGGTACATGCACCACCCCAAAATGATAACAATAATAAAATAAAATAAAGACATAATAAAATATGAAAAAAGGACAACAACCAAACACACTTCAATGGTAGTAAGCCCCAGAGTCAGTAGGACATATATTGAGAGTGAATGCAGACTGGTGTCCTCCAAATGGAGAGAAAATTTGACAAAGAATAAAAAGATAATAATAAATTAAATAGAAAAGAATAAAAAGTTTATAAAATAAAGAACAAAAGGTAATCAATAAAATGTAAATATATAAAATGTAAAAATGAAAAAATTATAGCATTAATAAACTATATAGAAAACGTATATTTTAAAGGGGACAAGAAAAAACATTAAGAAAAAAGTAAAAAACTTGAAAAAATAGGCGGATAGGAAGTTAACCTGCCTACAGATGCCCTTTCTGCCTGGCAAACCAGGGCATCTCCTCCTTCCATGCTCTCCCCTCCTGGACTGTAACAGTTGACTTGTGGTCACCACTTCTCACCAACAGGTGGCACACCTGAGATTCCTCCTCTCTTAGGTCCACCCCTCCTGGCCCCTAGTGGCTCAAGAACAGCATGCACAGCTGTTGCGGGTTTGGGCTCCTTCTGGACTCTGTGGTCAACTGCCTGTGCCTGCCAGTGGGATAGGAAACTGACCAGGGTCTGGGGGGTAGTCAGCTGACCTGCAGTGCTAGAACTGTAGTGCTGGCTATTTCTGGCCAGATGATTTCTCCTTACATTCAGGAGTCCAGTTCTCTTTTGTGGTCAGTTAGGCCCATTTCTGAGCTCCCCACAGTTTCTAATAGATCTGACTCACACACGGAGTTTTCCCTAGCTGGCAGCTTGTCAGGCTTGAGCCAAGTATGGTCAGCTCCCTCCTATTACACCTCTCCATTTGCCATAGTCTGCCCAAGTGAGAACCTTCGTTGCCCAACCCACTCCACTTTCCCCATCCCAATCCCCCCACCACTCTCCTCCCCAAAACTGCCTACAGACAGAACCACAGTCCTGCCATCTTCTCTCTACCCTCTATCTAGGTCCAAAAGTGAACTTACTCCATTCTATTCTGCCATCTTCCCAGAAATCCATCTATCAGGAATATTGATTTCTAATCAGTGTTTTTAATAGGAGGGGCACAGAAATAGATTTAACAAAATTGTTTTTAAAGATTATTGACAATACTTTTTGCTTGCCTTTCCTAAATCTGATGTTTTTGCTCTCTGTATCTATAGATTGCAGCCTTAAAAAAAATCATGTTAGTGTCTAAGTAGAATGAGACGTTTAAAAAAATTTAAACAGTTTGTGTACCAAAACTGATCTATTTGGTTGTATTTGTTTTCTATTCCTTAGTTCTTACTCTATTCTATTTGTTCTGCATTTATGGGTCAGAAGAAAATATAATACCTGGGCAATTTTATACTGTCAGACTGTAAGTTGAGAATTAATTTGTAAAATCTTGATTTATAATTGTTCACCTAGTACCACTGTTGTTTACTGCTATCAAGTATTTTGCTATTGAATGCTTTACTGAATTTCATAGCAAAGCTGAGTTTTATCAAGTATGTACACTATAACCTCCTTTAGAGGATTTCTCTATAAGATAATTAGTTTATAAAACAAATTATTGAATTACTTACCTGTTTTAGTTTGCAAGCTTCCAGAATGTGATATACCAGAAACAAAATGGCTTTTAAAAAGGAGAATTTATTAAGTTGCTAGTTAACAGTTCTAAGACTGTGAAAACTTCCAATATTAGAGTGAAGCTATAGACATGTCCAACCTAAGGCATCCAGGGAAAGATACCTTGCTTCAAGAAGGCCCGTGAAGTTCAGGGTTTCTCTCTCAACTGAATAGGCACAAGGATAACATGGCAACATTTGCTAACTTTCCCTCCAGGTTTCTTGTAAAATGAAGTTCCCCCTGGGATCTTTTCCTTCTTTATCTCCAAAGATCTATGGCTGCACAGGCCCTTATGGTTCTCCTAGCTCTGTTGCTCTCTCTAAAAAGCTTCCTCTTTTAAAGGATTCCAGTAAACTAATCAAGAATCACTGAATAGGTGGAGTCACATCTCCCTCTAATCAAAGGTTAATACCCACAATTGGGTGAGTCACATTTCTTTGGAGATAATCTCATCTACTTTCCAAAATGCAGTGCTGAAAAGGAATTAAAAGAAACAGCTGCCCCCATGAGATGCATCAGGGTTAAAACATGGATTTTTGGAAGATGGCGGCTTAGTAAGATGCGCGGGTCTTAGTTCCTTCTCCAGAACAGCAACTAAAGAAACAGAAACAATACAAAACAGCTCCCGGAGCCATGACAGAGACCAAAAAGACAGTGTACCCCATTCTGGAATGGCTGAACAGGCAGGGAGAATCTGCTGCGGTGAGATACCCAAGGGGCGCGTGTTTTCCCGGCCGGGGCAGCTGGCGACTGGGGTCCCCTCCACGCATGTGCCTCCCTGGTCTGACTGGGAACGCTGGATAGTGGGGCCCTCCCACCACGCTTGGCATCTTGGGCCAGCTGTGCAATTTGGACCGGCACTCCACCAAGCCGCGGCGGCCGGTGACCCCCCCTCCATGCGCGGTTTCCCAGGCTGACTGCGAGATTCGGATTGGCAAGTTAAAGGAGCCACAGAATCTTTTACTGGTGGGACCCGCAGACAGATGAGCGCCACAAGCGCCACCTACTGGGCAGGAAAAGAAAAACAGAGCCCAGAGATTTCACAGAAAAACCTTTCAACCAGCTGGGTCCCACACCCAGGGAAATCTGATCAAATGCCCAGACACCAGCAGAAAATAATGGATGACACTCGTAAAATTGAAGATATGGCCCAGTCAAAGGAACAAACCAATAATTCAAATGAGATACAGGAGCTGAGACAACTAATGCTGAATATATGAACAGAAATGGAAAAACTCTTCAAAAACCAAATCAATAAATTGAGGGAGGACATGAAGAAGACATGGGCTGAACAAAAAGAAGAAATAGAAAATCTGAAAAAACAAATCACAGAACTTATGGGAGTGAAGGACAAAGAAGAAAAAATGGAAAAAACAATGGATACCTACAATGGTAGATCTAAAGAAACAGAAGCTATAATTAGTGAACTGGAGGATGGAACGTCTGAATTCCAAAAAGAAACAGAAACTATAGGGAAAAAAATGGAAAAACTTGAGCAGGGCATCAGGGAACTGAATGACAATATGAAGGGCACAAATATACGTGTTGTGGGCATCCCAGAAGGAGAAGAGAAGGGAAAAGGAGGAGAAAAACTAATGGAAGAAATTATCACTGAAAATTTCCCAACTCTTATGAAAGACCTAAATTTACAGATCCAAGAAGTGCAGCGCACCCCAAAGAGAACAGACCCAAATAGGCATTCTCCAAGACACTTACTAGTTAGAAAGTCAGAGGCCAAAGAGAAAGAGAGGATCTTGAAAGCAGCAAGAGAAAAACAATCTGTCATATACAAGGGAAACCCAATAAGACTATGTGTAGATTTCTCAGCAGAAACCATGGAAGCTAGAAGACAGTGGGATGATATATTTAAATTACTAAAAGAGAAAAACTGCCAACCAAGACTTCTATATCCAGCAAAATTGTCCTTCAAAAATGAAGGAGAAATTAAAACATTTATAGACAAAAAGTCACTGAGAGAATTTGTGACCAAGAGACCAGCTCTGCAAGAAATACTAAAGGGAGCACTAGAGTCAGATACGAAAAGACTGAAGAGAGAGGTATGGAGTAAAGTGTAGAAAGAAGGAAAATCAGATATGATATATATAATACAAAAGCCAAAATGGTAGAGGAAAATATTATCCAAAGAGTAATAACACTAAAAGTTAATGGACTGAATTTCCCAATCAAAAGACATAGAATGGCAGAATGGATTACGACCCAGCAATACCACTGCTAGGTATCTACTCAAAGGACTTAAGGGCAAAGACACAGATGGATATTTGCACACCAGCGTTTATAGCAGCATTATCTACAATTGCAAAGAGAAGGAAACAGCCAAAATGTCCATCAACAGATGAGTGGCTAAACAAACTGTGGCATATACCTACGATGAAATATTATGCAGCTTTAAGACAGACTAAACGTATGAAGCATGTAATAACATGGATGGACCTAGAGAACATTATGCTGAGTGAGTCTAGCCAAAAACTAAAGGACAAATTCTGTATGGTCCCACTGATGTGAACCGACATTCGAGAATCAGCTTGGAATATATCATTGGTAACAGAGACCAGCAGGAGTTAGAAACAAGGTATGATGATGGGTAATTGGAGCTGAAGGGATACAGACTGTGCAACAGGACTAGATACAAAAACTCAAAAATGGACAACACAATAATACCTAAGTGTAATGTAACTAGGTTGGAACACTGAATGAAGCTGCACCTGAAATATAGTTTTTTGTTTGTTTGTTTGTTTGTATCTTTTGTTTTTGTTTTTTTCTTTTTCCTTTATATATATATATATATATATTTTTAGTAGTATTATTATTTTAATTATCTTCTCTATATTAACATTCTATACCTTTTTCTGCTGTTTTGCTAGTTCTTTTCCTAAATCGATGCAAATGTACTAAGAAATGATGATCATACATCTATGTGATGATACTAAGAATTACTGAGTGCATGTGTAGAATGAAATGATTTCTAAATGTTGTGTTAATATCTTTTCTTTTTTTTGATTAATAAAAAAAATTTTTAAAAAACATGGATTTTCTAGGGCACATAATCCATTCAAATTGGCCCAGTACCCTAAAAAAAAGTAATATTTTAATCCCGATCCAAACTTTTGGGAGCCATTTTTCTCAATCCTGATTCAAAAATAAGTTGGAATCTTTTTTCTTGGATTATCTCCAAGGATATGTGACACACCCAGTTGTGGGTATTAATCTTTGATTACATGGAGATGAGACTCTACCTATTCCAGGTGGGTTTTGATGATCTTACAGGAATCCTTCAAAAGTGGAAAGATTTTGGATAGAGCCAGAAACAACAGAAATGAGAGAAGCAACAGAGACCTTAGAGCTGCAAGAAACTTCACAGCAGAGCTGGCAAATATGCAATCATGTGGAGAACAGACACAGATGTGTGGAGATGCTTGGAGCCCAGCAGATGTCTTCATAAGATATTGTGCAAATCAGAACCTGGAAATGTAGATGCCAGCCATGTAACTATGCAGCTGGCAAAGGTGCTCCTAACCCATGGACCTTCCTTGAATTAAGGTAACTTTGTTGATGCCTTAATTTGAACACTTTCACTTTCTTAGAACTGAAGACTTCTAACTTATTAATTCCCCTCTTAAAAGCTATTCCAGTTCTGGTATAACACATTTCAGCAGCTTGCTAACTCACACAGATAAGTCCATTTTTTTATCCATTTTCCCAGTCTATGCCTTTTCAATGGGGAGTTCAACTCATTAACACTTAATGTTATTACTGCAAAGGTGGTACTTTCTTCCGCCATTTTGTCTTTTGGATTCTACCTGTCATATTTATTTTTTCCCCTATCATTTTACCCTTTTAGTTACTCATACTGAGAGCCTTCATTTCCATACTCTTCTCCAAACTTTTTTCTTCTGTCTTTTCCTATCTGACTGTGGCTCTTCTTTTTGTATTTCTTGGAGAGTATGTCTCTTGCTCAAGAGTTTTCTCAGTGTTTGTTTATCTGTAAAGGTAAAGGTCAAACCTCAAGATCAAGGGCTTGACCTATTTTATTGTGAGTCACCAATGGTCGAGAGGGAAACAGGGATTCCACAGATGGGAACGTTTTTAAAAAATTATAATTTTTTTTTTATTTGGACCCATTTGTGTACCCAAGGGTCTCTACCAATGTTTCTTTTTTCCCCTTTTAAGCATTATTTTCTTTTTAAAGAAGCATTTTTCTGATATCTTCATGCACATAAGTCCATCTAAAGTCTACAATCAATGGCTCACAACATCATCACATAGTTGTATATTTACCACCATGAGCATTTTCAGAACATTTCTACTAATACAGCCCAAATAGTTTGACACATATTCTAGTATTATATTAAGTTATTCATAATTACAAGGCCATGTTACTACTGTAGAGTCAAGGAGTTTGGGCTGTTTAGATGAGCTATCCAAACAGGTTGATTTAGATTATGCATTACTAAAACTTTAGGTTCTAGACATAATAACTTCTTGATCTTTGGTCTCATACAGCAGTTGAAGGTCTAGAGTATGTTCACTATAATTTTTGACCTTGTATTCTGATTTACCTTCAGCTCAGCCATATCAGCTTCATTTTTAACTCTAATTGAGGCCTGGTCTTTCTTGCTCTCTCTCTCTTTTTGGTTATATTAACTGTTATATATAACTATGCTAACTTTCAGAGCTGTAGCACACCATTTATGAATTTTAGGTGCCATAGAGTTATTCAGAGCCCCAGGGAGATACTAGCTGATGCACATATAATTCACTGTCTCGGAATCTAGAAGTACATTTATAACTTCAAGCTGTGTGGCTGCTATAAAGGCTTATAATCTAGACTCCAATTTTCTTATCTTATTCAGTATCTTCTGAAGGAGACTATAATATCATTTTGTTTCTGGATTATTTTGCACAACTCATTATCTCCAAGGTTTTATTTTTATTTTTATTTATATATATATATACTATCAACTTTTATTATTTATTTTTCATTTTTAAATTTTCAGTTATTATTATTATTATTTAAATTATTTTCTCACCCTTCTGTGGGCACTAGTGGCTCATACCTTCTGCATGGTGGGAGGACGTTCAGCCACTGAAATATCCATGCATCCCTGCTTAGTCTTTAACAGACCCTCAGTAGAATTGAGATCCCATACATGAAATCCAGGCCTTGGTTTGGCAGGGAATTACTGACAATATGTGAAAGAGAGCCTTCAATGCAAAACCAAATAAATACAACTTTTCAAATAAGTGATGGAAACCAATTTGCCAAATAATGTTATTGAGATAATTAACTACATCAAACACAACAGTATATCACACACCATGTGAAGATCCAAGCAGAAATGGCCCAGCAAAACAAACAAATGAAAACTCTGGAGACATGCAATACGGAACATTTACTCAAGAATATTTATAAAGAAATAAAGGATATCAAAAAGACCTAAAAGACCTAAAGGATTTGAAAGATTAAATTTTTAAATATGGCAGTTCTCATAGAGGTGAAAGATACAGCAGACCAAATTAGAAATATACTAGAGACACTGAGAGCAGATTCATTATTTTCTTAACGTAGGACTTATGGCAATAAATTTCATGCTGAGGACTGCCTTTTTCTCAACTTGTCAGTTCTGATACATTGTATTTTCATTATCAACCATCTCCAGAAACTTATTCTCTATTTCTCCACTGATCTACTGATTATTTAAAAGTGTATTTTTAAATCCCCATTTATTTACGAAACCTCTGGTTCTTTTGTGACATTAATTTACAGTTTCATTTCATTGCAGTCAAGGAAGATGCTTTGGGTAATTTCAGTCTTAATAAATGTACAAAGACTTATTTTGCACCCAGCATATCATCCATCCTGATGAATACTCTATATGCCAATGAGAAGAATGTACATCTTGGTATTTTGGTGTGTAAATGATCTACATATGTCTATTAGGTTTTTTTAACTTGTTTATCACATGGTTTAGATTCTCTTTTTCCTTATTGATCCTCTTTCTGGTTCTATCTATAGAGGAGAGTGGTATATTGAAGTCTTCTACTATTATTGTTGAAACGTCCATCACTCCCTTTAGTTTTCCCAATGTCTGTCTCAATGTACTTTGGAGCTCCTTAATTGGGAGCATAAACATTATGTTCTTTCCTCTTGTGAATTTTCCCTTTTATTAATATGTAGTGTCCTTCTTTGCCTCTTAAGACTGCTTTATATTTAAAATCTTATTATAACTGATATTAATATCTGATATAATCTACTGATATTAATAGAGCTACACTTGCTTTGTTTTGGCCATAGCCTGCTAGATTTTCTTTTCCCATCCTTTCACTTTCATTTTACTTGTGTCTTTTTAAGATGCAATTCATGTAAACAGCATCTACATATATATGTGTGTGCGTGCATGTGTGTGTGTGTGTGTTTGTGTTTGTTTGTTCTTTTTTTACATGGGCAGGCACCGGGAAATGAACCCAGGTCCCCAGCATGGCAGGCAAGAACTCTTGCCTGCTGAACCATCATGGCCTGCCCATTAATTATATTTTAATCCATTCTGAAATCTATATCTTTAATGGGCGAGTTAATTCTGCTAAACTTTCATTATTGTAAAAGCAGTTCTTGAATCTAGGATTTTATCCTTTAGTTTTTTCTCAGATCTATACTTTCTTTTCCGTCTATTTCTCTTTATCCTTTAAATTACCCTTACTGCTGCTCTTCAATTCTGTGACCTTCTCCAGATCTTCCTCACCTGCCTTTTTTTTCTAACAGTATTACCTTCAGAATTTCATATAGAGCATGTCTCATTTGACTAATTCTTAGTCTTTTTTTTTGGTGTTTCAAGAATTTAGTCTCTTCCTCATTTCTATTTTTTCTTTCATTCTTTCTTTTTTACAGACAGGCACTGGGAATTGAACCCAGGTCTCTGTCTCCCTTAGTTCTGAAAGACGATTTGGCTTGGAAGTCAAGCTTCCTGGAAGTCTTTCTCATTCAGGATCTTAAACATATTATGCTACTGCCTTCTTACCTCCATGATAGTTGAGTAGCCCAAACCCAGTCTTACGTGTTTTCTCTTATAAGTAGTAGATCACCTTTCTTATGCTGCTTTCAGGACTTGCTGCTTCCCATTTAAATTTAGAGTAGGTGTATTTTGATTTACTCTATTTGGGGAATTCACTGGACCTCTTTCATTTTGTCTTTTATAAGTGTTGGGAAGTTTTCTCTAATAGTATCTTCAACTAAATTTCCCAACTCTTTACACTTCTTTTCTCCTTCTGGGAGACCAGTGATTCTTACATTTGCTTGTATCCTGTGGTCCATTGTTTCCCAAAGATCCAGTACCATTTTTTCCATCTTTCTTGCCATTTGTTCTTTTGTGTGCTCTAGTTCATTTGTTCTGTCATGCTCAGTTATTGTTCCTTCTACTTCTTCCAGTCTGCTCTCATGTGTCGGTAATATATTACTAATTTGGTTTACTCTTTCATCTCTTTAAATTCTGACTTTTCTTGTATTTAATCTTTAAATTTTTTCTTTATGTCCTTCTAGTATCTTCCTGATATTCTTCACTTCTTTTTTAATATCTTTCAGCAGTTCCCTGTTCTTGAGTAATATGAGTAGTTACTCCATAATCTGCTAAACTCTGGTGAAGATCATGGCCAATCAGACCCACCCCATTTATCTCCTTCCCAATTTCCTACCTTTCTCCTCCCTATGAAATATTCCACAGGACTGCACTCCCAGTCATTTTTCCTCCATTCACTTCTTTGTCCTGTGGATCAGGAGTGTATTCAGTCTACCTTATCTGCCACTTTCTCAGAAGTCCCAACTTTCCTTCATTTTTGAGGGATAGTTTTGCTGGATATAGAATTCTTAGTCAGCAGTTTTTCACTTTCAATATCTTAAATATACCATACTTACTTCTTGTCTCCATGGCTTCTGCTGAGAGATCTGCATTTAGTCTTACCAACCTTCCATTGTATGTGGATTGCTTTCCTCTTGTTGCTTTCAGAATTCTCTCTTTATTTTTCACATTTTTCAATCCAATTAACAACCGTCTTGGAGTAGGTCTATTTGGATCTGTTGTGTTTTAAGTATGCTGCATATCTTGGATGTGTAATTTTATGTTTCTCATGAGAGTTGGGAAACTTTTGGTGATTGTTTCTTCCATTATTCTTTCTGTCTGTTCTAGTTTGCTAGCTGTCAGAATGCAATATACCAGAAATGAAATGGTTTTTAAAAAGGGGGAATTTAATGAGTTGCTAGTTTACAGTTCTAAGGCTGAGAAAATGTCCCAATGAGAAATGTCCAATCAAAGGCATCCAGGGAAAGGTATCTTGGTTCAAGAAGGCCTATGGAGTTCAGGGTCTCTCTCTCAAGTGAGAAGGCACATGGAGAACACAGTCAGGGCTTCTCTCTCTTGGCTGGAAGGGCACATGGTGAATATGGCATCATCTGCTAGCTTACTCTCCTGGCTTCTGGTTTCATGAATCTCCCTGGGAGGTGTTTTCCTTCTTCATCTCCAGTGGACTCTCTGCTTCGTGATACTGCAGCATTCTCTGCTCTCTCTGAATCTCTCATTCTCCTTTTTTAGGACTTCAGAAACTAATCAAGACCCACTCAAATGGGTGGAGACATGTCAGTTTAACAAACACTCTTGACTAAATAACATCATCCAGGGAGATAATCTCATTAGAGTTTCAAACATACAGTATTGAATAGAGATTATTCTGCCTTTATGAAATGGGATTTATATTAAAACATGGCTTTTCTTAGGGGGCATACTTCCTTTCAAACCAGTACACTGCCCCCTTTCCCTGCTCTTTTCTTTCTAGGAAACCAATAATATGTATATTCATATGCCTCATGTTGTCATTCAATTCCCTGAAACTCTGTTAATATTTTTCCATTCTTTTCCTGTGTCTTCTTTTGTAGGTAGGAATTCAGATGTCCTGTCCTCTTTAGCTCACTAATCCTTTCTTCTGTGTCTTCAAATATGCTGCTCTGTGTCTTTGTTGTGTTTTTCATCTCTTCCATTGTGTCTTTTATTCTTATAATTTTTGCCATTTGTTTTTTGATGCATTTTGAGTTGTTCTGTATCATCATCCAATATCTTCTTTATATCCTTCATCACTCCTTACACATTTCCTTCAAGTCATCGAGTTGATTTAGAATATTAGGACAGCTTTAGTTAGTTGTTTGAACTCCTGTATCTCAGGTAAGATGTTAGTTTGTTTCTTTAGTTGAGCCATTTTCTCTTACCTGCTGGTAGGAGTTTGTAATTTTGTGTGGCTTTTGAGGCATCTGAATTTTCTGCTTAGTTTAATCCGGAGTCATTTATTCCCTTTTACCTTATTTTTTTTGTTGTTGTTGTTGATTGGCTTTGTTCTCTATCTGTTTGTCTTGTCAGCTGGTTATCAAATTGGCTCTGTCCCCACTCTCCCCAAAGACCATATGCCCACAAAGGCAAGTTTCATGGATAGGAGATATGCATTATGCACCACAGCAATATTTCTGTTTGTTGGTAAAACAAGTCTTCTGTGACCTAGTGGTTATCTGCTTTTTTGTTGGACAACAGGAGATCACTATGGAGGTTCTTTTTTTGCAAGGCTCAGCCAGATATTGCCAAACCTGTTGCTGAAAATCCTTAGAAACACCCTGATCTGTATCTAAATATCTATTAAAAGCTATTTACCCAATGTAACATAGTTATGTCACCTAAGCATAGCTTTTCTACATGTTTTATTTAAACCTGCAATTTTCAATTTACTTGTTAAGTTTGTTTTCAGAGACTTAAGGCCTCCAGATTATTCCAATGCTAAGTAGGCCCTAAGATCCAGAGGTATTGTTCTTTTACAGGAACAATGACCTGTTTCATTCCTCCACGACATAAAGATAATGCTCCTTTTCAGTATGAAGTCACACTTGTCATAAAAATATCCCTCAAGATTGAGGAATGGACAAAAACAAAAGGAAAGAACTGTAACTGAGAAATTACAGTTCCCAGATAATTATAATGACTGAATCATTATATAGATATCTTTTTCCTTATTTTCTAGTACATTATAGACTAGCCAAAAGGAAATAACTAAAATTACTGAAAATATTTTATCTTTGATAATGATTGTATAACAATATAACCTTTATTTTGTGATTATAAAAACCTCATGACTGGCCCTGCATTTACCTCCTCATCCTGGCTTACAAACTTGAGGTCTTACAATCACAAAACCAGCCCTTAATTTTTATTGAGACACTTGAGGGTGGCTGTAGTGCAGATAGGCTGGTGGTGGTATGGCATGCTCGCTCAGGGTCCTGGTCAAGAGGATGTGACATGCAGAGAGAAAAAGCTGCTGAAATCAAGCCAGAAGGGTGGTTCCCAAAGTATATTATGCAGAACTAACATCTATTGTGTTCTCAACACTGTGCCACCCATAGAAGATGATCATGGGAACAGTAATAGTAGTCATGTATAAATCTTTTTACTGAAAAAGCTGCTTGAATGTCTGTGGCAATGTTCAAGTTTACCAGAAGTGAGGAACCACAGAAACACTAATGAGATCATGATGCCATTATCCTTTTGGATCTCTTTTTAATAATAAGTGATACTCCACCTTTGATCCCCTGACCTGAATCACCTTGGCTCTCACCACATACTTGTTCATTGGTCTGGCAAGAAGAAGACCCACAAAGCTAGAGCTGGGAGGGCTCACACACTGGAGTGAAACTTAGCAGAATTCATAGGAAAATCTTTACTATCCTGCCAGCCGCACATCTGGTGAGATAATTCTACTAGTGAATTAATCAAAAACCCCAAATTAATTTGAATGAAATATTATTAAAAATGAAATCAATTGCAGTGACCTTCTCTTAGTTCATCCTGAGTTATTATGAGGAGATCCTTGGCCCAACTTAGCTCTGAGAGAACAGGTCTCCATCCAGATGTCCTATGGGCACAGAGGCCTCCAGGACCAGCCCTCCCTCCAATGCCACTCTGCCCATTGCAGGCTGTCCTGTTCTCTGTATCTGTATGCACTCATGTAGTGGGGACCATCTGCTTCCCGGGAGAGGAGCAGCTGTGTCAGTGCCTGGCACAGGGTAACATTGAAGTAAATGCTGCCAAATGCATAAAGGGGCCAGTAAGCCTTCTCAAAATGACTTTTAAAAACAGGAAAGCAGTGGAAATTTGAGGGTAAATATAAAAATTTTGTTGTGGCAGATTTGACTGCAGCCTAGTTCAGTGTAGTGACCTGTACCTTCCAGGTTAGGATACATTATTGTCATGAGAGGCCAGTTTCTCAGTACTTTGGAATCATAAATACAAATTTACAATGTGTTATGGAATCCCTGGCTCTTGAAGAAATGAGAAAAATAGAGGGAAAAAAATATGAGTCATGTCTAGAGTATTTTTATGTTAAGACATCTAGTGAGTATAAAAAGAAACACAGAAGAATAAAAATAGGGAGACAGAAAATAGGTAAATATTTTTTATGATACTCTTTATTTAGTCAGAATGTTGGTTTTTATGTTAGCTGAAGTTAAAAATGGGTTGTGTTCCTATGATATTAAAATCCAAAATTGCTCAATTCAGTATTAAAAATTTATAACAAAATGGGCTTATATATGTATAGTCTTATCTGATATGCAGTTTATACATTATAAAATGACATGTATTCTTTTTTCCATTTTTTCCCTATAGTTTCTGTTTCTTGTTGGATTTCAGATGTTCTGTCTTCCAGTTTACTAATCTTATCTTCTGTCTCTCGAAGTCTACCATTGTAGGTTTCCATTGTTTTTTTCGTCTCTTCTACTGTACCTTTCATTCCCATAAATTCTGGGATTTGCTTTTTCAGACTTTCCATTTTTCTTTTTGTTCATTCCTTGCCTTCTTCATATCCTCCCTCAATTCATTGATTTGGTTTTTGATGAGGTTTCCCATGTCTGTTCATATATTCTGAGTTAATTGTTTCAGCTCCTGTATCTCATTTGAACTATTGGTTTGTTCCTTTGGGCCATATCTTCAATTTTCCTGGTGTGATTTGTTATTTTTGCTGGCATCTAGACATTTAGTTACCTTAATTAGTTTATTCTGGAGATTGCTTTCAATCTCTTGGTTTTCTTGCTAGATGAATTTGTTGTCTATCTGTTCTTTGACCTTCAGTTCAGCTTTATCCGGACCTCTAGCTTAGGTTTTGTTTAACAGAGGAGAATTTTTCAGTTCTTGTTTTCTTGTTTCTTGCCCTGCTTTTATGGTGCCTTTTCCCTTCCCACCCTTAGGAGGGTCTACGTAGGTATTATAGACTCTAGGCAAGGTTTCCCAGCTAAACTGGTCTCCTATCAGGGGGAGGGAGTCACCTGCATCAGTTTTCCTTGAGGGTGAGACCCAGCAGGTTAAAAGACTTTCCTGTGAAGTCTCTGGGCTCTGTTTTTCTTATCCTGCCCAGTATGTGGCACCTTTAACTTTGGAAGGCTAAGGCTCTCCCAGCTGGGGGAGTGGTGGAGACAGAGGAAAAGTTGTAGGCTGGTTTTAATGGCTTCAAATTGCAAGCCCTTGGGTCTGAATTCCTTGAAAGAGGGATTCCACCAGAGTTGGGCTTCACCCCTCCCCTGGGAAAGGTACAGATGGGAGACAGCCCTGAAAGCAGTCTGTTTCTGCCTATGCCTGGGGCAGCTGCAGCCTGAGAAGTCCTCCCACTGAATCCAGAGGCAGCTAAGCCTCCATAGAACCATCCACAAAAACCTCCATTTCCTCCCCTTTCCTCTTTTTCCATTAGCCCAATGAGTGACCTCTACCTTGACCAGGCTCACCTGAGCTGGGGTTCTAGTTTTAGTAGTCAGAATTTGTTAATTAATTCCACAATAGGTGTTTAATTGTGCTCAGCCTCTGCTGCTGGTAAAGTCCTTTCCTTTTCCCTCTGGGGAGCAGCCTGTGGGGGAGGGGTGCTGGCCGCCACGGCTTGGGAAACTTATGGTTCTGGAGAGGCTCGTAGCCAGTCCAGCTGGTCCAGACTGGGGTATGCTGTGTGTCCGGTCACTGACGTGGCTCCGGGAGCTGTTCTGTACTGTTTCTGGTTATTTAGTAGTTGTTCTGGAGGACAAACTAAAATACGCACATTGCTAAGTCACCATCTTGGCCACCTGGGTTGGCTTTTAATAAGGGAATTTATCAAGTTACAAGTTTGCAGCTCTAAGGCTGTAAAATGTCCAAAGTAAGGCACTGAAAGAAAGATAGCTTGACTCAGGAAAGGCCGACTAGACATTCCGGGTTTCTGTCTAGGCTGGGGGGGCTCATGGCTGTATCAGCTAGCTTCTTCTGGACTCCTCCTTTCCAGCCACTTCCTGGGTGTTTTCCTCCCACATCTCTGATTGCCTTTGGTGGGGGAGCTCCAAAGCTTTCCCCAAAATGGTTCCTCTTCCAGGGCTCCAGGAAGCGGCACACCTTGAATGGGAGGGTCACAGGTCTGTGGTAGCCACCTGATTTCAAAGCTCCTGCCATTGGGAGCTCCCAAAGAAGCACTGAAGGATCAGAGAATGTGACTTTCCTTTTTATCAGAACATATACTCCCAATAGATAACAGCGCTGCAAGCACAACTATTATTTAAATTCTTTCTTGTGTTCTAGTAATTCACAAAGAGTTGTTCACATAAATTTAGAGTGTTTTTTTCCTTTTCATGTCTAAGAAGAGCTGCTTTCTCTAACAAATTTTTATTTTATAATTTTTCCTTTGAAATATGAAAAGATATGGACTATCCTGAATTATAAATGCAGCTTATACATTCTTTACAAGTTATTTATAAAAAATGACAATTTTTTGTAGTTTATAATTCTTATAAATTAAGAAATATAGTTGCACTTAAAGCAATATTCATGAATATTTGTGCTTTGTATATTTACATTACTTTGGGACAGATTTTCTTTCAATAAATTGTATATTTACAAAAATTTGTCAAATATTTAATAAATGAGGCAAAATAGTTTTATGAATATGCAAACTGCTTCTAGAGTTTTTCATTTTTCATTTTTTAATGCAATTTCCTGTCCTTTATGGAAGTGCATAAATTGTCATGTCTTGTAACCTCATCACTGCTGCTTTCTCAGCTTGGAAAAATACATGGCAGAACTTAGTATTCATTGTACAAATTGCTGTAGCAGTGAGATCTGATTGTGCTGATATTCATCATTTCCAGTTATTTCAACTGCAGGACTACTTTATTAGCTGCATCCAAGGAATGTATTATAATCTGCAGCCCTTAACTCATTTCAATAGAACTCAGTTTGACTTCAGCGTTTTCTTTTACTTCTGGATGAGGTTTAAAAGCAGCATTTTGTTAACTGCAATCTTGTCACTAGAAAGTAAAGTTTTAACTGCCAATCAAAATCTGCTGCTGTGCAAAAGAAATATCAATTATTTCTCCTAGCAGAGCCAGCTTGATTTCATCTTGCCTACCTGTCACACATTTCATGATAGCTTCTTGTTGAAATGAATTCAATTGATTTAACTATTGAGATATCTTTTCATCAGATAAATTTTTATGAACTACAGCTCTGAAAAATTTGGTAGTACCTTCCAGAACATGCACACATTTCGTTGAATCTCAAACACTGTGATAATCTTGGTAGAGTGCATAAACCCGGTCACAAATGCTGTCAGTTATTTTACAAAGAAGCTGCAGGTCTAGCTCTGCTGAGCTTCCCCTTTCCGGGGCCACCCATGGTGCAAGGCTGGGGGATGGATCACGTGACCACGCCCCTTCTCTCCAGTTTCTGGAAGGCTCGCCCAAGTGGCTTTTCTCGTGGGTGGGGTAAATATTTTTTAAATAACCTTAATATTTTAATAATTAAAATTATTAGATAACTTTAATAATTATTAAATATTAATAACCTTAATAGTTAGTAACTTAAAATAATACATTTTTACATGGAACCAAGACAAACCAACATATTTCCTCAGTGAGTTGGACATTAACAAAGATATAGAGGGAATTTGGAAGCAATTAATAGACAATACTGATTGTGTTCATCAATGCCTTAGTTAAGTCACCTTTAGCCTTTGTATGCTGGCACAGGCCAGAACAGCAATTTTCTTGAAAATCTTTGAAATTTTTTTTTGTTTAATAAACAGTAAAAACAAAACCAATGACAGACCATCCTGTGATGGAGGCTGTTACATCAAGAGGAGTTTATCTGTGGCACCAACATGTGATGGATTGTTTAAAGAACTGAAATTTCTTTTCAGAGATAGTATATTTTATTTGTCAAACTGTGTCTATTTCAGTGTAAACTTCAGTTCTTTATTATACATTGAAGAAGTCAATTCAAACCAAGAAAAACAAAGACGCATTTAAATTTGAATCTTATTCACATGGAGAAGTAATTAATATTTCTAGCCAAAACCGTAAATTTGTTTTAGTGTCCTTTTTAAATAAGGTACAAAAATCAAAGGCCAGATTTGAGGTGCCACAAAGCAAAATAAAAATAAAAAAACGTAGAAAGCCTAATGCATTTTTCATTAAACTTATGGCTGAAACTATTTTAATTATATAATGATATCCTCCTCTGAATGTATGAGAAGTGTGAATTCTGGGGTAAAGAAATAATAGCAGAAGCTATTTAATGAGGCAGAATTCACGAATCTGCATTTATAGTTTTGTGGTCAAATAAAGCACCTGAGGAAGATACAAATGTAAAGAAGCATTATGGATTGCACTCAAATGCAAGGGTGAATTTTTCACTAAAATAGAATTTTAAAACCTCTCAGAGGAATGAGGTGAGTATTAGATGAGTGTTCTGTGCTTAGAATAGTGATCTAGGGCATGACAGGTGCTCCACATGTCTGCTGTTTATTATTACAAGGATGATTTATTACAAGGATGATGTTTTAATCATGCTTAATCAAGGCTACTCTAATTTTATTATGGTGAATGTCCACTTCTAAATCAACGAAGAGTGGCTTTTGAGAGCAAAGTAGAAACTGAAATATTTCTTTTGATGCTGTTCTGTGTAAATGTAAAAGATTCTGGGAAAGGCAATGTGTAACTCCTGCTTTTATTATGAAATATGTGATTTACATAACTCTGAAGATTTTATTTAATTGTTGTTAGTATACATACCCTGAAAAAAAAGAAAAGAAAATTGCATCAGCCCAGTATTAACCCAATTCCTAAGATATCTTGCATACCTTCTGTGACCCGGCATGTAATCAGTCTGCATATGGCAAATAACTAATTATCTCTAATCTAATAATCTCCAGCCATTATACCTTTATCATAAACTTGGTGTATCTTTAGATACTATAAAACTATCAGAATTACTATAATTCAGAGAGACGGATTTTAGCCCTGTAGGTCATTTGTTCTCTTTGCTTTCTGTGGCAACAAATTCTTTTTGCCTTTGAAACCCAGGTATCATAGATTGGCTGTTATGACTATGGATGGGGCAGGGAACTGAGAATTTGATAGGAGCTACAACCTGTAGCTGTTCAAGTTCCCTGAAAGTCATTTGCATAAAAAAGAATGATACTAGATGACACATCATCATTCAAAAAGAATATGAACATCTATGAACCTCAATCACAAGACTTGTACTCAACATTAGGCTTTAAAAAAATCAAACATTTCATAATCTTATTAGTTAACTTACATTCATTAGTTGTTACATACTGACATATACTATCTTTGGAATACAAAATGAATACAATACAAGATGTACTAAACAGGGGTGGGTGAAAGAGGAATTAGTTATAAAGTATTTAAGTTTAGCTTCACAGGTGAAGAACATTGACAGAAAAGAGCAAGAAAGGGAGAGCACATCATCAGGATGGAGAAACTGAAATCTATTGGACTTGGAAAAAGTTACCTGTGAAGGAAGCAGGATTTCATTTCAGAGTTTAGGTGTTGGCTGGATTTTTTAGATGGAAAATGACTCACACAAGTCCCAGACGAAGAGGCTCCAGTGAAGCAAACTCAGAAAAGAGTTTACTACGATGTTTAGGGAAAAGACGTCTGGAATATGATGTTATAGTTCAGATGGAAATGATTGTCAGACTCTGGAGACAATTAAAGCAGAGTAGTGGTAACGGTTCTCAGAAAGCCTGCAGAGGCTCCACGTTAGCTATGTTTTCCCACAGTACAGGAGCTCCTGTTTCCGCACTCTCCAACTATTACACCACCTTTGTACGACGGTTTT
This sequence comes from Tamandua tetradactyla, assembly GCF_023851605.1. NCBI lineage: Eukaryota > Metazoa > Chordata > Mammalia > Pilosa > Myrmecophagidae > Tamandua > Tamandua tetradactyla. The sequence continues at coordinate 12,608,769 of NC_135354.1, forward strand.
ATAGTGTCTTCATTCGAGCTCGAAATTGTCTTTTTGTGGTTGGTCTCCCCCACTAATCGGTATTGCTATGTTCGCAACTAAAATCCTTTGATTTGTGGAGAGCTAAGAGGACTGATTTTTGCTTAGAGAAAAACAGTTCCAAATTAGTGGATAATTTAAGGAGACTTATTTATTTGTCATATAAAGTGATAGGGGAGATAAAAGATCCTACTACAGATAGCCTTGATCCCACACTTCTGTGGCCTGTGTACTATCCACCCTCCCCAGTTACTGACAAGTCAATTTTTGTCAAAGTTCCAGTAAAGGATTTCCATTAAATGTTGTCTAATTGATGCTTTACTTACTATTCCCTCGAATGCAACATGAACAACACTTATTTGGGCAGGCTTTGATGTCTTCGAGGAATGCTACTATGTTCGTTGCCAATAAAGTATTTTACATGAGATAGAATTGGTTTGTATCTTTTGCAGTGCAACGGTGGCTCAGTGGCAGACTTCTCGACTGCCAAGCCGGGCACCCGTCTTCAATTTCCAGTGCCTGCGCATGCAAGAAAAAAAAAATCGGTTTGTATTTTCAAGCCAACTTTAAATATTGTAGAAATAAACCCCACTGTCATTAATTGTCAGAAACTTGTTGCCTTTCACATTATTACAAGAAGTTACAGTGCCCTAGAGGCTTGACAAGGTAGTACATATTTTATTCTTAACTACTTCTGCTGTATCCTCTCCATGTCCAAATTCAAGATAGTATGCTGAGTATTAATATCAGGCTTACATTATACTTGACGTAACACCTTTTAGAGTACTTAAAAGAGTTAAAAGAGGAAAGACTAACTTTTAAAAAAATATTTATTTTTTAGGATTACGTTAACGTTTAGACGATGCAATTTTTGTGGTTGAGATGATCAGTGGAATTTAAAAAGCATTCATTACAAAGCCTTCAAACTAGTTAACATATTGATTTACACATTCTAGAAATATATACTGCAAACAAAATAGTTCAAATACAAAATGGCTTAGAATTCAGCACTCTTTTATAGATGTTACTTTTCATTGTTTTAAAAAGAAGTGTTTTCTGAATATGCCTAACTCTTACTCCTTTCATATTCTTTTTCATAATATTTTCTTTCATTATAAAACACTTTCATTTCTTTACTGAGTGCATATTTTGAATTTTTAAATAGTGTGATGATAGTAGATATTTAACAATGTTTTTCTTGTTAAGAAAAATGTATTTTATGGGATCTTTTGGTTGGTGATGTATATTTTTTATTTTGCTTAAAATTTGATAGCATTAACTGAAATATGCTAGCATTAAGTGATAGCAGTCTTTAAATAATTCACCCTGTAACCAGAACAGCCTTAGAATGGGAAATGATAGTCCCCTGTTCCTTTTAAATGTTGCTAGAGCAGTTGATATCTACAATATTTTACAATATTTTTATAGTGTTTAATTCACATACCATAAAATCCATCCTAAGTATACAATTAATGTCTCTTGGTATAATCACATAGTTATGAATTCAGCATCATAATCTTTATGAGAACATTCCCATTTCTTCTGAAGAAAACAAGAAGAGAAAAAAAACTCCATATCTCTCCTTTATATCCCCCTCTTACTGACATTTAGCTTTGGTGATTGCCTTTTTTATAATTAATTAAAGATTATTTCTATGTTACTGCTAACTATAGACACAGTATTCTTTTTACACAAATAGAAAGTGTGGCATATATTCCTGGTGTACAAAATAGTTCTTTAAATTGCAAGAGTTTTCTTTCTTAAAATTTTGACTTCAAATTTTTCTCTTTTTCCCCATATACTTTCCAAATGTAAGTGAGACTGGATGGGGTAGGAGGGTTGCATATTGTTAGAAGATTTTTCTAGAAAAATTTTCTTCTATATTGATTAAAGAAATTCTGATTATATACATTTATTAAAGGAATCCTGATCACTACTTACCATTTGTGAGTTAAGTGCCATCCGTTTCCCTAAAAAAGAATCTGTAAAAATAAAATGTCTTTTAATCTTGCTATTAAAACAAAATGTTACATGTAATCTTTTTTTATCTTAACAGATAAAGTTTATGCTGCTTTTTATTCATAAAGGAAAGCTTCAACTGCAGAAATGGTATGTCCTACTATCAGACAAAAAGAAGTAAAATATCACAAGAGAACTTATTCAGACTGTTTTAGCATGTAAACCTAAAATATGCAGCTTTCTTATGTGGTGAGATCTGAAAATTGTTTATAAAAGGTAAAATTTTCACTTATCAATAACTTAAAATTTAATGTTAGGTCATTTATTATATGGTAACTTGAGAGGTGGCATCAGCAAAGATCAATAAAGATTTTGATAGAAGGAGTTTCAGGTGAACCTTCTTAGTTTTTATTTTTGTAAAAAATGCACATTTATTCTTTTACATATTTTTTTTTGGTACCCAGACCTTCAGCATGGCAGGCAAGAACTCTGCCTGCTGAGCCACTGTGACCAGCCCTGAAGCTTTTTATTTTTAAAATAACTGCTTTTTAAATTGATTTTTAGTCAAAAATAATATTAATATTTGACCATCTTTTTAGAAAAACTCAATGAAATAATTTTTGCAGTGGTGAATATGGTTAATATTTTAAATTCTGTCAATATTTTCTTCATTTAGACAAGAATACTACAATTCATTCCTTGTGCTTGTACCTCACAAATCTGTATTATTCCATGTACTCCAGCAGTCCCACTATTGAAAGCAGGAACACAAATGGACATAAGCACACTGATGTTTATAATAGCATTATTCAAATTGCCAAGAGATGGAAACAGACCAAATCTGTTTATTTGGACAAGTTTATAAACAAACTGTGGATGAGTATATGAACAAACTGGTTTGCACATAGAGTGGAAGACAGAATAAAATCATGATGCATGTGACAACATGGATGAAGCTTGACTACATTTCACTACAAAATAAGCCAGAAACAAAAGGGCAAATACTGTATGGTCTCACTAAATGAATCAAGTATAACAGGCAAACTTTGAGAGTTAGAAGTTGAGAATATTGGTTATCAAAAAATAAGATGGTAAAGATTGGGAATTTGTTGCTGAAGAAGTACAGAACATTCAACAGTATTCTTGGTAAATTCAGTAATGGATAGCACAATACTGCGTGATGGAGCCACAATATTGTAAACATGACAACAAAGCTAACTGTGAGTATGGATCTAAAAGGAAAACTAGGGTCATGTATGATGCCAGAAGGCAGGATAGATGATAAAAACTGGGACTGTAAAAGCTGGATCATATGGCAGTTCTATATTTAACTTGCTGAGGAAGCACCAAACTACTTTTCAGACTGGCCTCACCATTCTGCATTCCCACCAATAGTGAGTAAGTGCACCTCTTTCTACATATTCTCTCTAGCACTTATAGTTCTGTTTTTCGTTTGTTTATTTCTGATAATAGCCATTGTTGTAGGTGCGAGATAAGGTTTTGATTTGTATTTCCTTAATAGCTAGTGAAGTTTAGCATCTTTCCACATGTTTTTTAGCCACTGATATTTCCTGTTTGGAATAGAGACTATCCACATCCTATTCCCTGTTTTAATTGTGTTGTTTGTCAGTCTGCTGTTGAGTTTGAGGAAGCTCTTTATATATTGTCATGGTCAGGTTCATGTGTCAACTTGACCAAGTGATGGTACCTGTTTGTCTGGTTGGGCAAGTGCTGACCTGTCTGTTGCAATGGGGACATTTCATAGGATTAAATCATGATCATGTCAGCTGCATCCACACCTGATTCATTTGTAATCAGCCAAGGGGAGTGTCTTATGCAATAAGTGATGTTTAATCTAGTCACCAGAAGCCTTTTAAGGAGGATTCAGAAGAGACAGGCTTTGTTCCTGCTACGGCTGGTGAACCTCTCCTGTGGAGTTTGTTCAGACCCTCCATCAGAATCGTTGGATCACAGCCTGCCCTGTGGATTTTGGACTCTGTGTTCCCATGGTCACATGAGACACTTTTATGAATTTTATGTTTGAGTGTTCCCTGTTGATTCTGTTTCTCTAGAGAACCCTAACTAATACATCTTGGTACCAGGAGTGGTTCTTAAGAAACAGAATCTTAAAAATGGGTTTTTATGAATGGTTTTCTACTCTGACTGGACTCAAAGGCACTAAGGACTCTGATTGCCATAATCAGAATGGCACTCCCAATCCATGGAATGAGTTGGCAAAAGAGATAGTCAAAATATCATCATTCAGTTCTCCTCATGCTTCATACGAAGCCAGGCTCTGGGGAATAATGCTTTTGACACCTTTAATAACAGGTATAGATATGTTGGTTGGGTGGTTGTTAGATACACTGGCTACATAAAGGAGTGAAAGGGATGGGCTTAAGGCTTCAACCGAGAAGCTTAAGCACCATCTGACAGATGTAGACATTTCTATGAGTATCCTGAAGGAAAATCTTCTTTCTTGTAGCCATAGACTTGAGATCGCTGAAAATCAGACTCAGAATCTTATTGTTAGAGTAGCAACTTTACATCATAAATGGAAATCTCAATCTTGCATGGTGTTTGCCATTAAGATAAGGGCACTGGTTGGAAAGGAGTGGGACCCTGAAAAATGGGATGTTGACATATGGATTGATAATGATGTCGGCGGTGAGGCTGAAACCCCAGATCATGTGGGTCTTCTCTAGATAACCTTGTAATAGTTTGCCCTGAGGACATAACAACCTGACCTCCAGCCCGTCTTGGGGATTTGGCCAGCCAACCTCCTCCTAAAGGGATTAGCCCTAGAGAGATTAATCCTGTTGCACCAGATGAAACTGCAAATGAAGGCCCTGAAGCAAATGGCTTGGAAGATATTTCTAATTCCTTTCAAGACCCACCCCCGCCTTCCCTCATTTCTTCCAGACCTATAACTAGACTAAAGTCCCAACAGGCCCGTAAAGGTGAGGTACAAAGTATCACACATGAGAAGGTATGTTATACTCCAAAAGAACTGTGTGAGTTTTCCAATTTATATAGACAGAAATCAGGGGAATATGTGTGGCAATGGATTTTAAGGGTGTGGGATAATGGTGGGAAGAATATAAGACTGGATCAGGCTGCATTTATTGATATGAGCCCACTAAGCAGAGATTCTGCATTCGATGTAATAGCTCGAGGGTTAAGAAAAGGTATTAACAGTTTGTTTGGATGGTTGGTTGAAACATGGATCAAAAGGTGGCCAACATTACCTGAGGTTGAAATGCCAGTACTGCCCTGGTGTAATGTAGATGAGGGGATCCAAAGGCTTAGAGAGATTGGAATGTTAGAGTGGATTTGTCATGCAAAGTCTGCTCTTACACCCCAGGAATGTCAGGAGGATGCACCTTTTACCAGAACAGTGAGAAATAAATTTGTAAGACTAGCACCATCATCCCTGAAGAGCTCTGTGGTTGCACTTCTTTGTAGGTCAGATAATACTGTAGGAAATGCTGTCATTGAGCTGGAATCCTGAAACACAAAGGGGATGATGGGATGCCAAGTTGGCAGAAACCAGGTGGCAGCACTTAATCGCCAAAGACAGGGTAGATGTGGCTATTGTAATAGCAAGCAAAATCAAAGCAAGAGTCAAAATTATATGACTTGCAGAGATTTGTGGCATTGGCTAGTAAATCATTGGGTACCTAGAAGTACAACAGAAGGGCAGTCTACTAAATTCTTGTTCGAGCTATATAAATGAAAGAGTTCTAGGTCAAGTGAACAGAAGTCTAACCTGAACTACAAAAACACAGAGTCATGGCCCCTTAATCAATTTCTAGACTTGAGACAGTTTACAAACCCAGAGCCCCTTGAATGAACAGGAGCCCAGGTCCCTTTGTGTGAGAACCCTGTTACACTGCACAAAGTTATACTGTTAATCTTCCTCCAAGCCTTCCCCAAGGAGACTGATAGCCTTTTAGCAGGGTAGCTCTCCCTGGGGAAAAGGAGATGATCAGATATTTTGGGGATTATTAGACACTAGTTCAGAAGTGACATTAAATCCACAGGACCCAAAATGCCACTCTGGTCCACCAGTCAGAGTGGGGCTTATGGAGGCCAATTGATCAATGGAGTTTTAGCTCAGGCCCATTTCACCATGGGTCCAGTGGGCCACCAGATGCATTCTGTAGTTCCAGAATGTATAATTGGTATAAACATACTGAGCAACTGGCAAAATCCCCACACTGGCTCTCTAACTGGTGCAGTGAGGGCTATTATGGTGGGAAAGGCCAAGTGGAAGCCACTAGAACTGCCCCTATCTGGCAAAATAGTAAATCAGAAGTAATACTGGATTCCTGGAGGGATTGCAGAGATCACTGCCACTCTTAAGGACTTGAAGGATGCAGGGGTGGTGATTCCCACCACGTCCCTATTCAACTCTATTTGGCCTGTGCAGAAAACAGATGGGTCTTGGAGGATGGCAGTGGATTATCATAAGCTCAACCAGGTGGTAACTCCAGTTGCAGCTGCTGCTGCAGGTGTGGTATCATTGCTTGAGCAAATTTATACATGCCCTGGTACCTGGCATGTAGCTATTGATCTGTCAAATGCTTTTTTCTCAATAGCTATTAATAAGGACTACCAGACAGAAACAGTTTGCTTTCAGCTGGCAAAGACAGTAATATACTTTCACTGTCCTCACTCAGGGGTATATAAACTCTCTAGCCCTATGTCATAATCTTGTTTTCAGGGACCTTGATCATTTCTCCCTCCCACAAGACATCACACTGGTCCATTATATTGGTTATATCATGTTGATTGGACCTAGTGAGCAAGAAGTAGCAACTACTCTGGACTTACTGGTAAGGCATTTTCATGTCAGAGGATGGGAGGTAAGTCCAATAAAACTACAGGGGCCTTCCACCTCAGTGAAATTTCTAGGTGTCCAGTGGTGTGGGGCATGTTGAGATATCTCTTCTAAGGTGAAGGATAAGTTGCTGCATCTGGCCCCTCCTATGACCAAAACAGAGGCACTACTCCTGGTTGGTTTCTTTGGATTTTGGCAACAGCATATTCCTCATTTGGGTTTGCTACTCTGGCTCATTTATTGAGAGATGAGAAAAACTGCTAACTTTGAGTGGGGACCTGAATAAGAGGAGGTTCTGTGACAGGTCCAGGCTGCTGTACAAGCTGCTGGTGCTGGAAGTGTCAGTGGCAAATAGAGATGCTCTCTGAAGCCTTTGGCAGGCCCCTATAGGAGAATCACAATGAAGACCTTTAAGATTTTGGAGCAAAGCCTTACCATCTGCCACAGATAACTACTCTTCTTTTGAGAAACAGCTTTTAGCCTGCGACTGGGCCTTAGTGGAGACTGAACACTTAGCCATGGGCCACCAAGTTACCATGAGACCTGAGTTGCCTATCATGAGCTGGGTGTTGTCTGACCTATAAAGCAATAAAGTTCGGCATGTGCAGTAGCACTCTATCGTAAAATGGAGATGGTATATATGAGATAGAGCCAGAGCAGGTCCTGAAGGCACAAGTAAGTTACATGAGGAAGTGGCCCAAATGTGCATGTTCTCTACTCCTACCATACTACCTTTTCTTTCCCAGACCAGAGCTATGGCCTCTTGGGGAGTTCCTTACAATGAATTGACTGAGGAAGAGAAAACTCAGGCCTGATTTACAGATGGTTCAGCATAATATGCAGGTACCACCTAAAAGTGAACAGCTGTAGCACTATAGCCCCTTTCTGGGATGTCCTTGAAGGACAGTGGTGAGGGGAAATCCTCCCAGTGGGCAGAATTTTGAGCAGTGCACCCGGTTGTACATTTTGCTTGGAAGGAAAACTGGCCAGAGGTGCATTTGTAAACTGATTCACGGGCTGTTCCTAACAGTTTGACTGAATGGTCAGGGACTTGGAAAGACCATAACGGGGAAATTGGTGACAAAGAGGTCTGGGGAAGAAGTATGTGGATAGACCTTTCTTAGTGAACTAAAAACATGAACATATTTGTGTCCCATGTGAATGCACACCAGAGGGTGACTTCAGCAGAGGAAAGTTTTAATAATCAAGTGGATAAGATGACCCATTCTGTGGATACCAGCCAGCCTCTTTCCCCAGCAACTCCTGTCATTGCCCCATGGGCTCATGAACAAAGTGGTGACAGTGGTGGAGATGGAGGTTATGCATGGGCTCAGCAATATGGACTTCCACTCACCAAGGCTAACTTGGCTACAGCCACTGACTTGGTTGAGTGCCCAATCTGCCAGCAACAGAGACCCACACTCAACCCCCAATATGGCACCATTCCCCGAGGTGACCAGCCAGCTACATGGTGGTAGGTTAATTACATTGGACCACACCCTTCATGGAAGTGGCAGTAATTTGTACTAACTGGAATAGACATATACTCTGGATATGGGTTTGCTTTCCTTTCATGCAATGCTTCTGCAAAACTACCATCTGTGGGATTACAGAATGCCATATCCAACATCATGGTATTACATACAACATTGCTTCTGATCAAGGACACACTTCACAGCAAATGAAGTGCAGGAATGGGCATATACTCATGGAATTCTCTGATTTTACCATGTTCCCCATCATCCAAAAGCAGCTGGATTGATAGAACAGTGAAATGGCCTTTTGAAAACTCAATTACAGTGCCAGTTAGGTGGCAATACCTTGAAGGGCTGGGGTAATGTTCTCGAGAAAGCTGTGTATGCTCTGAATCAGCATCCGCTGTATGATGCTATTTCTCCCATAGCCAGGATCCATGGGTCCAGGAACCAAGGGGTGGAAATTTGTAGTGGCACCACTCACTATTACCCCAAGTGATCCACTAGGAAAATTTTTGCTTCCTGTCCCTGCAACCCTGAGCTCTGTTAGTATACAGGTTTTAGTTTCAAAAGGGGGATTGCTTCCATCAGGAGAAACAACAGTGATTCCTTTGAACTAGAATCTAAGACTGACACATAGTCACTTTGGGCTACTCATATCCCTGGATGAACAAGTCAAGAAGGGAATTACATTATTGTCTGGGGTGATTGACCCTGACTATCAGGGAAGTAGGACTGCAGCTACACAATGGAGGTAAAGAAGAGTTTTCTTGGAATATAGGAGATCCCCTAGGGTGTCTATTAGTACTACCATGGCCTCTGATTAAAATTAATGGAAAACTGCAACAGCCCAATCCAGGCAGGACTACCAATGACTCTGAAACTTCAGGAATGAAGGTTTGGGTCACCCCACCAGTCAAAGAACCATGGCCAGCTGAAGTGCTTGCTGAGGGTAAAGGGAACATGGAATGGGTAGTGGAAGAAGATAGTGATAAATATGAACTGCGACCATATGATCAGTTACAGAAATAGAGACTGTTATGCTGTTTTGTCCCTGTTATACTATTTCTGTTGTAGGATATCAAGTTTAAGAATGAATATTACCCAAGGACTTTTACCCTATTCTAGACAGACTTAATGCATTTCCAGTTAAATAGAGAACAGTTAAGTATTGTTAGGTGAAAGGAAAAAAAATGTGTTTTAATGTTTTTTATTTAGAAATTAGGTATGGTTTAAGGTAGTATGTATAGCTGCCAAGTTGACAAGGATGGACTGTAATGGTCAGGTTCATGTGTCAACTTGGCCAATGGTGGTACCTGTTTGTTTGGGAAGTGCTGGCCTGTTTGTTGCAATGAGAACATTTCATAGAATTAGGTCATGATCACGTCTGCTGCATCCACATCTGATTCTATTTGTAATCAACCAAAGGGAGTGTCTTCTGCAGTGAGTGATGCTCAGTCTAATCACTGGAAGCCTTTTAAGGAGGATTCAGAAGAGACAGGCTCTCTTCCTGCTTTGCCTGGTGAGCTCTCCTGTGGAGTGTGTTCAGACCTTCCATTGGAATCATTGGTTTCACAGCCTGCCCAGTGGGTTTTGGACTCTGAATTCCCATGGTCACATGAGACACTTTTATAAATTTTGTTTTTGAGTGTTCCCTGTTGATTCTGTTTCTCTAGAGAACCTTAACTAATACATAAATCTTGGAGTTTAAACCTTACTTGATATAATCTTTCCAAATATTTTCTCTGATTACATAGGCTGCCTTTTTGCTTTCTTGACAAAGTTTTTTGATGTAAAAAGTATTTCATTTTGAGGACATTCCATCTATCTGTTTCTTTGGGTGTAAGATCTAGAGACTATCTCCTGTCACTAGATCTTTAAGACATTTCCCTAAATTTTTTTTGCAGAAGTATTATGTCAGCTTTAATGTTTAGGTCTTTGACCCTTTTGAGTTATTGTTTTGTACACATGATAATGGGGTCCTTTTTCATTTTTTTTTTGGTTATGGATATCCAGTTATCCAAGCACCATATATTGAAGAAGCTGTTTGTCCAGTTTAATTGACCTGACACACCTTTTCCAAGAACAGTTGATGGTAGATGAAATGGACTGTTTCTGAACCATCAATTCTATCGCATTTTTTCAGATTATCGAACTTTCTGTCAGTGCCCTGTGGTTTTGACCACTTTAGTTTTGTAATATGCTTTAAAGTGCTGTTAAACCTCCTACTCGATCTTTGTCAAGATATTTTTAGCAGCTCAGGGCATTAAATTTTCTATTTCTGCAAAGTAAGTTGTTGAGATTTTAATTGGTATTATAGTGAACGTATAAGTCAATTTGGTTAGAAGTGACATCTTAACCATATTTACTCTTCCAATACATGAACACAGGGTATCCTTTCATTTTCTTAGATCTTCATGATTTTTTTTAGGAGAGTTGTTAGTTTTTTGTGTATAGGTGTTTTATGTCCTTGGTTAAATTTGTTTCTCAATATTTTATTATTTTATTCTTTGATTGCTATTGTAAATGGCATTTAGTTTCTGATTTACTCTTCAGAGTGTACATTGCTGGTATACAGAAACACCAGTGATTTTTTACATGTTGGTCTCACAGCCTGCCACTTTGCTCTACTAATTTTTAGTTCTCATAGATTTACTGTAGATTTTTCAGGATTTTTGACATAAAAGGTCATGTTATCTGCAAACAGTGGAAGTTTTACTTCTTCCTTTCCAATCTGGATGACTTTCATTTATTTTTCTTTCTAGTTCTTAGATATAACTTCCAGAAAGGTGTTGACATATCAGTGGTGACAGTGGGCATCCATTTCTTGTTTCCAATCTTAGAGGGAAAGCTTTCTTTCCCTACTGAGTATAATGCTAAGTATGGGTTTTTCATATATTCCCTTTACTATATTGAGGAAGTTTCCTTTTATGGAAAGAAGATTCCCATAGATGGGAAACCCGATCTTTGAGGTGTTTCATCAGGAAAAGTTGAATTGTGTCTAGTGGCTTTTTGTATCAATTGAGGTGATCATGTGGTTTCTCTTTTTTAACTCACTGTTGTGGTATGTGATATATTACATTAATTGACTTTCTTTTATTGAGTCACCTTTGTGTGCTTGGAATAAAATCCACTTGGTCATGGTATATAATTTTAATATTGCTGCTGAACCCAATTTGTTAAGTATTTTGTTGAGGATTTTTGTAGCTATATTCATTAGAGAGATTTGTGTGTAATTTTTTTTCTGGCAATATCTTTGCTGGGCTTTGGTAGTTGGGTAGACTTCACAGAATGAGTAGTTAGTTTTCCTCTTCTGTTTTTTTTTTTAAGGAATTTTTGGGTATTGGTACTAACACTTTCTTGAATGTTTGGTAGAATTTACATGTGAAACCACCCATTTCTGAACTTAGCTTTTTCAGTACATTTTGATGACTCATTCAATATATTTATTTGTGATTGGTTTGTTGAAGTCGTCTATCTCTTTTTGAGTCCTGTTGATTGTTCATATTTTCTTAGGAAGTTGTCCACTTCATCTAAACTGTTGAGTTTGTTAGCACATATTTTCTCATAATGTCATCTCATTATCTCTCTTATTTCTGTAGGATCAGTAGTTACATCTCCCCTCCTATTTCTGATTTTATTTATTTACAGCCTCTCTTTTTTTTATTTCTTTCTTCAGCCTTTCTAAGTGCCAGGCGATTTTGTTAATTTTGTAAAATAATCAGCTTCTTTTTGTTGATTATATTGTTTTCACATACCCTTCTTTCCTTTGGGGTTAGTTTACTGTTCTTTCTCTAGGTGAGCAGTTAATTCCTTAACTTTTGTTCTTCTGTCTTAATATAAACATTTGGTACTGCCTTCTCTTAGGAATAAGATAACAAGATTTTCTCATAGGTGCCTCTCAGCACTTCCCTCACTGCATGAGTTTTGATAGGTTGTGTTCTCATTTTCATTTCTTTTTTGAGATATTCACTGATTTCTCTTGTAACTTCTTCCTTGACCCACTGGTTGTTTAAGACTGTGTTGCTTAGTTTCCATATATTTTTTATTTTTCCCTCATTCCATTATGATCTGAGAAAGTGTTTTATGTAATTTTGTTCTTTTTAAATTTACTGAGACCTGCTTTCTGTCCCAGCATATGTTCTGTTGTAGAACGATCCATGACAATTGAGAACAGTGTATATCCTTCTGTTGTTTCGTGCAGTGTTCTGTAAATGCTTATAACTTTAGTTTATTCATCATACTGTTCAGGTTCTGTTTCCTTATTGATCATCTGGCTAAATGGTCTAGCCATTGATGAGAGTGGTGTATTGAAGTCTCCAACTATTACTGTAGAGGTAACTACTTTTCCATTCTGTGTTGTGTTTTGGGACACTATGTCTTCTTGATGAATTGCCTCTTTTATTAATACATAGTGTCTTTCTTTATCTCTTTTAATTGTTTTAAATCTGAAATCTAATTAGTATAATATTAGCATAGCTAGTCCTGCCCTTTTTGGGTTGTTTGTGCAATATATCTTTTTCCAGCTTTTCATTTTCAACTTATTTTTGTCCTTGGGTGTAAAGATAGACAGAATATAGATGGACCCTTGTTTATTTGTTTATTTTTTAATCCATTTTGCCAGTCCATGTCTTTTGAATGGGGAGTTTAATCCATGAACATTTAATGTTATTACTAAATGGAAGACAATATTTCTACTATTTGTCTTTTGAATTTTGTATGTCATATATTCCTTGTTTTCACCCTTAAATTCTAATCTTCATTTCTGTTCTCATCTTTCACACCTAACTCTCCTGTCAGTTCCTATCTGTTTATAGTGTTCCCTTTAGTATTTCTTGAGGTCCAGTTTTCTTCCCCAACAGTCCACCTGTTTCAAGCTTGTTCACAATGTGTGTCTGGACAAAGTCCTCAAAAGAGTTGTTCTGGGAAGTTCCTACATATTTGCTACTTGTGCTAAAGGATAAGCTAAATGCCACACTTCCCTATTGCACCACCTTGCCCCACTTCTCTCTTGAATCATGTCATTGTGATTTTGATTTCCATTTCATTGATGATTAATGATGTTGAGCATCTTGTGTTTTCTGTATATTTTCTTTGGAGAAATGTCTAATCAAGTATTTTTGCCCATCTTTAAATTGGGTATTCATTTTTCTAATTGTAGGGTTTCTTTATATATTCTTGTTAACCTTTCTTGGATATGTGGTTTGTAAATATTTTCTGCCAGTGTGTACATTGTTAATTTCATGATAAAGTCCTTTGTGACACAAAAGTTATTAATTTTGGTGATTTCTAATTACTATTTTTCTTTTATTACTTGTGCTTTGGGTGTTGAGTCTAAGAAGCCATTTTCTACTACAAGGCCCAAAAGATGCTTCCATCCATTTTCTTCAAGGAGTTTGATGTTCTGGTTCTCTTATTTTGATCTTTTATTCACTTCAGTTTATATATAACATGTGAGGTAAGGATATATATATATAAGTATTTATAAATGGAAATCTCATTTTTCCAGTGTCATTTGTTGAAAAGACTATTCTTTCTCAACTGGTTGATCATTCCCACCTTGTCAAAAACCAAGTTGGCCATGAGTGTAAGGGTTGATTTCTAAGCTGTCTGTTCTAGTCTCTTGGTCTGTATGTCTGTCTTTGTGGCAGTATTATGCTGTTTTGATTATTGAGGCTTTGTAATAAGTTTTCAGATTGGGAAAATGTGTAACTTAATTCTTCATTTTCAAGATGGTTTTAGCTTTTTGGGGTGCCTTACTTTCCATGTAAATTGATGATTTTCTTTTCCATTTCTTCAAAGAAGATTGTTGAAAGTTTGACAGAGATTGTACTGAATCTCTTAATTGCTTTGTGTAGAATTGACATCTGAATTATATTTTAATCTTCCAATACATAAACATGAGTGTCCTTACATTTATTTAGGTCTTTAATTTCTTTTAGCAGTGTTTTGTAGAACTAGATGTCCAAATCCTTTACATCTTGTTAGATTTATTCAAAGATATTTGATCCTTCTATTAGCTATTGTGAATTTAATATTTTTCTTGATTTTTTGTTCCTATAATTCATTCCTTGTGTATAGAAACATTACTTATTTCAGTATGTTGATTCTGTGCCTTTTTTCTTTGTGGAATTCATTTATTAGTTCCAGGAGGTCTGTTGTGGATTTTCAGGAATTTTTCTGTATAGAATCATATCATGTGCAAATAGGGAGAGTCTCACTTCTTCTTTTTCAGTCTGGATGCCTTTATTTCTTTTTCTTGCCTAATTGTCCTGGGAAAACTTCCAGCACAACGTTGAATAACAATGGTGATAGTGGGCCTCCTTCTCTTGTTGTTGATCTTAGAGAAAAAGTTTTCAGTCTTCCAGCATGGCATATGATATTAGCCATGGATTTCAATACATGCTTTTTATTGTGTCGAGGAAATTTCCTTTGGTTCCCAGTGTTCTAAAGCTTTCATCAAGATAGGGTGCTGCATTTTGTCCAATGCTTTTTCTACACTGATTGAGATAGTCATGTGTTTTTCTTTCCTTCATTCTATTAATGTTATATATTACATTGATTTAGTTTGTAACCTACTGAATGAGATATATCAGAACTGGAATAGATTTTAGAAAGGAGAATTTAATAAGTCATAAATTTACAGTTCTAAAGATGTGAAAGTGTCCAAGTTAAGACACCAAGAAGAAGTTATCTTCACTCTAGAAAGGTCAGTGGGTCTAGAACAGCTCTGGCAGCTGGAAAGTCACATGACTGGCTACTGCTGGTCCCTCGCTCTTGGGTTCCATTTCTTTCAGCCTCTGTTCCTGTGGGGGTTCCTCACTTTACTTCTCCAGGGCTGGTTTTCATATCTTAACTTAGCTTGACTCTTTCCAGTTTCTGGTTTGCTTAACAGCTCATGCTGACATCTGCTGGCTCCAAGCATCTCCAGACATCTGGAAATCTGTGTCAGCACTGGGCTATGTTGGCTCTGAGGCATGTGTATTTCTGGCTCTCTCTGAAATGTTCCCTCTTTTAAAGGATTCCAGTAAACTAATCAAGCCCCATGTGGAATGGGTGCAGTCACATCTCTCTCTAATCAAAAGTTTACACCCACAACTGGGTATGCACATCTCTGGAGATAATCTAATCATGAATTCCCAACCTACAGCATTGAATTAGGATTAAAGGAAACAGCTGCTTCCAAGAGCTTAGATCAGAATTAAAACATGGCTTTTCTGGGGTATAAACTTTCAAACTGGAAATGTATATTCCAGAATACTTGACTACACAGAGGAATTCTACCAAATATTACAGGAATTCTACCAATTCTGCACAAACTCTTTCACAAAATTGATGAGAACAGTCCCTACTTCATTCTGTGAGGCCAACATCATTCTTATGCCAAAGCCAGATAAAAATATCACAATAAAAGAAAATCACAAACTAACATCTTTTATGAATACAAAAGTCCTCAATAAAAATACTTGCTAGCAAAGCAAAGCCCAAAGCATACTAAAAGAATTATATACTATGATCAAGGAGGAATTATATTATACTAGGTTAGAAATATACATATTCTAGGCAAACTAGAATAGAGGCCTCTCATTATTGATTGAATCTCTTTATTAATGTTAGTTTTTATGTTCTTCTATGTCCCTTAAATCAATTTGCATGGTGTTTTACTTTTCTAGCTGCCAGAATGCAATATACCAGGAACAGAATGGTTTTTAAAAAGGGGAATTTAATAAGTTTCTAGTTTACAGTTTTAAGGCTGAGAAAATGTCTCAATTAAAATAAGTCTACAGAACTGTTCAATCTAAGGCATCTGGAGAAAGATACCTTGGTTCAAGAAGGTCAATGAGGCGGGCCGCGGTGGCTCAGCGGGCAAGAGTGCTTGCCTGCCGTGCCGGAGGACCCCGGTTCGATTCCCGGCCCCAGCCCATGTAAAAAACAAACAAACAAACAAAATATAATAAAACAAGAAAATGTTTAAAAATGTTTCCCTTTCTTCCTCCCTTCCTTCCTTCCATCCTTCCTTCCTTCTCTGTCTTTCCTTCCTTTTAAAAAAAAAAAAAAAAAAAAAGAAGGTCGATGAAGTTCAGGGTTTCTTTTTCAAGATGAAAGGGCATATGGTGAACACAATCAGAATTTCTCTCTCATCTGAAAAGGCACATGGTGAACACAGTCAAGGTTCTTCTCTCATCTGGAAGGGCACATGGCAAACACAGCATCATCTGCTACTTTATTCTCCTGGCTTCCTGTTCCATGAAGCTCCTTGGGAGGCATTTTCTTTCTTTATCTCCAAAGGTTGCTGGCTGGCAGACTCTGCTTCTCATGGCCATGTTGTTCTGCTCTGTTCTCTCTGAATCTCCTTTCTCCAAAATGTTTCCTGTTTTATAGGACTCCAGAAACTAATCAAGACCCACCCAAATGAGTGGAGACATGCCTCCAGCTAATCCAGCTTAACAACCACTCTTGATTAAATCACATCTCCAGGGAGATGATCTAATTACAGTTTCAAACATTCGATATGAATAGGGATTAGAAGAAATGGCTACCTTTACAAAATGGGATTAGGATTAAAACATGGCTTTTCTAGGGTACATACATCATTTCAAACCAGCACACATGGTTTGTGTATTTCTCAGAATTTGTCCTTTTCTTATAGGTTATTAGTTTGTTAGCATATGGTTTTCATAATACCCTTTTATAGTCTTTTTATTTCCCCTTTTTATTTCTGGTTTTCCTTATTTGAATCCTTTTCTTTTTCCTTGTTAGTAAGACTAAAGATTTCTCAGTTTTATTAATCTTTTCAAAGAATTAATATTGTTAATTTCTACACATTTTTTATATCTACTTATATCCTCTCTAAGCATTATTATTTCCTTCTTTCCTTCCTTCTGGTGGCTTTGATTTTAATTCGCTATTCAGATTTTTGTTCTTCCAGTTTTGAGATTAAGTCTCTGATTTGAAATTTCTTCTTTTCTCATAATAGCATTTAGAGCTATAAGTTTTTGTCTTAACACTGCCTTGATTGCATACCATAACTCTACTATGTCATGTTTTCATTTTCTCTCTGTTATTTCCTAATTATTTCATTTATGATATCTTTTTAAACCTGTTGTTCTTTTTTTCCAATGTGTTGTTTAATTTCCACTATTTGTGAATTTTCCATTTCTTTATTGTTACTGATTTCTTGCATCATTTCACTTTGGTCAGACATTTTTAGTTCACTTTCTGTCATAAGTTAGCTAGTCCTGGGCTTTATCCCTGGAGACTTGTGGTGAGAGTGTGAGATGGGTGCCAGTAGATACCATCTGGACTGAGTAATTTATTTTTCTTTGCTATAATTTACCAGCCTGATTCTCCTGTTTTTCCCTGGATGTTGTAGTGTTCCTCTAACATCCAGAGTTTCAAACTAATTATTTCAGATAGTTTCTGCCTTGTTCTGATGGAAGAACTTGTCCTGGAAATTTCTATTCTTCCATTTTCCAACCATCCTCTCCACCATTTTTTTTGGGGGGGGGCATGGTCTAAGAATCTATTCAAAGTCTCTCACGTGGAAGGCGAGTATTCTACCACTGAATCTCTTGTGCACCCTCCACCACTGTGCTTTCTTAATGATTCATTTACTTGTTTGTCAGTGAAAAATCACAGTGCAGTCATGGTAACTATGTTAACTGAACCTTCTGAAGATTTTGACTTCTTTCAATCTTTATTGTTACTTTTTAAAGCCTTAAATATACTCTTAAAGAATTTGAAATGTTCCTCAAAAGAGCACCATAATTTGTTATGCCACATGGGTTTCACTTAATAATTTTGACTTTCTTCAGTTAACCTGGCTCTGTCTTCGAGGTCAGAGAATCCAAACTTCAGTCCAACAGTGTAGAACTTGCAAAATTTGAGGTAGATCTGTTTCCTTTAAATCAGAGGAATGTTCTGTTCTCTTTCTCTGTTAAATTAGAACTGTTTATTTTTACCGTTTATTCTGTAAGTCCTGGAAATCTCCACTTTTGCTGAGATAATAGTTTCCTGGGCTCTACAAGTAAAGCCTGTCTTATATAATCTTAATGTATTTTTAAAAACAATTCTGTTCTGTTAAAAGTCAAGATAGTACCTTTGGGGTGGAAGGTGTTCACTGATAGAAGGTATGAATTCCCTTCAGTTGATTGTTCTAGTTTGCTAGCTGCCAGAATACAATATAACAGAAATGGAATGGCTTTTAAAAAGGGGAATTTAATAAGTTGCTAGTTTACAGTTCTAAGGCTGAGAGAAAGTCCTAGTTAAAACAAGTCTATGGAAATGTCCAATCTGAACCAATGTATCTGTCCCTGAGGTATCCAGGGACAGATACATTGGTTCAAAAAGGCTGATGAAATTCAGGGTTTCTTTCTCGACTGAGAAGGCGCATGGAGAACACAGTCAGGGCTTCTCTCTCATCTGGAAGGGCACATGGTGAATACAGCATCATCTGCTAACTTCCTCTCCTGGCTTCTGGTTTCATGAAGCTCTCCAGGAGGCATTTTTCTTCTTCATCTCCAAAGGTCACTAGCTGGTGAACTCTGCTTCTCATGGCTGTGTCATTCTTCTCTGCTGTCTCTGAATCTCCCATTCTCCAAAATGTTTCCTCTTTTATAGGACTCCAGTAAAACAATCAAGACCCACCCAAATGGGTGGAGACATGTCATCACCTAATTAATTTTAACAACTGTTCTTGGCTAAATCATATCATCCAGGGAGATGATCTGATTACAGTTTCAAACATACAGTATTGAATAGGGACTATTCTACCTTTATGAAATGAGATTTTGATTAAAACACTGCTTTTGTAGGGGGCATACACCCTTTCACACTAGCACAGTGATTCAGTTATTTTGTTTCTTGATCTCGGTGCTGATACTTGGGGGGAGTTTGCTTTGAAAATTGATTTAAGTGTACATATAGAAGTGTTCTTCTGTAGGTAAGTTAAAAAACATACCTCATGTTGACAATATTTTCCAAAAGTCTTTCAATCAGGGTGTTCATTTTCTCCCTTGTTTATTTGTAGTTTGAATTAATCAGCTAATAGATTTTGTTTTAACTAAGTAAACCTGAGAAAAATATTGGTTACTCTTCATAGAAAGGAGTCTGAAAAAATTATCAGAATAATTTGCTGTTCCATATGGCATGTATGAGTGAATATTTTTTCTTTATGCCTGGCCACTTCTCAAAATTTTTCTTATGCACCTGTTATATTTGTAGTCTAGAAAAAATTATCTATACTGCTATAAAAGAAAAAAGAAAGTCCAGTAAATTTGGGATCTTTTATAGTATATGAAAAAACACCTAGAAAATGCTAGTACAAACAGTTTTCCACATTTTTCTTTTGTAATAGATACGCTAGTCTGTACTTAGCTGTGCCATAGAGGATCAAGACAATGAACTAATTACCCTGAAAGTAATTCATTGCTATTTGGAATTACTTGCCAAGTATTTTGGCAGTGTGAGTAGTGTTCTGTTTAAGAAATTGAATGCTTTTGTACTTTTAAAGAAATGTCTTTTTATTATTAGTTTATATTGGTGGTTTGGGGGATTATCACTATTTGAAAATTTTTTGTTGAGAGAAAAAGAATAAATTTATTTTGTGTCTATGTGCTTGTTCAATTATTACTAGGATTGTTTGGTCCTGTAGGCCTACTCATTTAGTTATGGTGCTGATGGTGAGATGTAAAATAGGCAGAGAAAGGAGTTTGACTGTAAATATTTGCATTCTGCAATTGCTTATGATAGAATTTAAATTTGTTTGCATTTTGAATCACATTCTCTAGGAAATATCTGTTTAAAAATTAGGGCTTTTTTTTTAAATAGCAAATTGTTGTCCATATTGAATGCAAGCAGAGTTAGGTTTAGCTACCATATAGGAATTGGATTTTCATGTCTTTGAGACCTGAAAATTAAGCTTATTAAATTTATGATGGTTTGATAGCATGATAGTAATTTTTAGAAATAAGATTGAGTCACTGTTCAGATTTATTTTATCACCTAGCATTGGATAAGTATTATTTGCTTCCTTCAGTTTTTGCAGTATAATTTTGCTGTTTCATATGTGTGATCTTGATACCATCTTTAATTTTGAGAAGGCTTACTTTGTTTTGAATGAGTTTCTTTTGGGAGGGCAAGTTCAGGAAACTTCTAAGAAAAATGTTCTCACACCAATTGAGCAGGCAAACCTACTGCAGGAGGTAAGTTACTAGTAGAATTCTTTTTTATACCCTTTAAAATCAATTTAATTCAGTGATATTCACACAGCATCTAGTCCATCCAATTTATGGTCAATAGCCTTCAGTTGTGTCTTCATCACCACAATCCAATTTAGCACATTTCACTAAAAAAAAATAAACCTATGCTCCTTAGCAGTCATCAGTCAATTTCTCTTTTCTTCTCCAGCTCTACATAACCACTAATCTGTCTTTATAGATCTATTTCTATTTAGATTTTATTATAAGTAGAATCATTTAATATGTATTACTTTCCATTTAGCATAATGTTGTTAAAACAATATTGCTTAAATTTGAGAAGTTGTAGGTTTACAAAAAAGTCATGTTAAAATATATGAAGTTTCCATATAACTTTGGAAACTTGTTGTTGACACTTTGATTAGTATGGTACCTTTGTTAAAACTGATGAAATAATATTGAAATAGTACTATGATTATAGTCCATAGTTTACATTAAATGTATTTCCCCCATGTACCATCCTATTAAATCATTGTAATTGTGTCATCCATTTGTTA
This sequence comes from Tamandua tetradactyla, assembly GCF_023851605.1. Classification (NCBI taxonomy): domain Eukaryota; kingdom Metazoa; phylum Chordata; class Mammalia; order Pilosa; family Myrmecophagidae; genus Tamandua; species Tamandua tetradactyla. The sequence goes on from NC_135354.1 coordinate 12,629,818, forward strand.
TAATCCATGAAAGAACGTTCTTTTACTGTTAGCATTAATCCAGATCCATTGTGTACTACAGGGTTCACTATGATATACACTGTGTCCCATGTTTTATCTTTTAATTTCCATTCAAGTAACATATATGACCCAAACTTCCTCTTTAACAACATTCACATACATAATTGTCTACTGTTAATTACACTCACAGTAAGGTGATACCTTCTCTACCATACATTTACCATCTTAACAATCTACCTGAATAGAAATTCTGTGCAAATTAAGCATAAGCTCTCCATTCTCTACCCCAAACGATCCCCTGGTAACCTATATTCAAAATTCTATCTCTGTAACTTTTCTTATTTAATTAGTTAATATTAGTGAGATCATACAATAGCTATTTGTTTGTGCCAGATTGACCTCATTCAGCATAATGTCCTCAAGGGCCATCCATGTTTTCTTATACATCAGGACTTTATTGCTTTTTATGGCTGAATATGATTCTATTGTTATGTATATATCATATTTATTTATCCAATCATCCATTGATAGATGCTTAAGTTGTTTCCATCTTTTGGCAATTGTGAATAATGCTGCTATAAACATCACTGTGAAAATACCTGTTCAAAAAACTTGCTTTCAGTTCTCCTAGGTGTTTACATAGTAGCAACGTTGCTGGGTCATTTGGTAATTCAATTTTCAGCTTCCTGAGGAACCGCTAAATTGTTTTCCACAATGGAAGCACTATTTTACAGTCCTGCCAGCAATGATGGCGTGCACTATTTCTCCACAGGCTCAGCAAAAACTATAATTTATTGTGTTTTTAATCATAGCCATTCTCATGATATATAATGATAATTCTTTGTGCCTGAAATTTCTTTCATCACTTGTGTATTTCTTTATTATAGGATATATTAATTTTTTTTTAATTTGGAGAGGGAATGTTTAGGTCACTGATGTCTCCTTGTGCCTGAAATTTCTTCTAAGTGCTACTGGGATTCTGACTGATTTTATAAGATGACAAAATGCCAAGTTTCCCTTACAGCATATATTGACTAAGTATTTAAAGGATAAAGAATTATTATAGATTCATAGTTGTGCATGTAAATTTATCTCCCTGTTGAAATAATTTTAAAACTACCTCCTTTGAGTCAGGTAATATTTTTATTAATTTAACTGGGGAAAATAGAAATGTGCTAAGAAGCATAGGATGATGGTGGTCCTATATAAGATTTTCCTTATCTTTTCTTACCCTTGTTAAAAAAAATTGAATCTTGTTAATTACACTTCCCTGCCTCTAGAAGAGAGCTTTGACCATAGTTTGACTGTGGCTTCTTTTCCATTTTTTTTTAACACAAATCAAAGTATAGTTTATTAAAGTACATTAGGACAGTTTATATAAAGTGAATAGGATACTCCTTTTTCTTAATTTATCAATTCTGATCTTTTGCAGACATAATGATGTTGGTTCACTCTGAATTTAGATTAAGTTAGAATACAACCCAGGGCTTTGTGAACCAAGCTACATTCTTCATGTCAAAGTAAGGTTTTATTATTCTATTTCTGTTGTCTGTATTGCCAGAAAAAATTTAACATGCTAATGGTGATAACAAGGCCAACAAGGTTTATCCATGCTTCCTAAAATATGCTCCTTTTTTGTTTGTACATGGAACATTTAAATATTATGCTCAGAAATAGGAGAGGGAGTAAGATGAGGAAAAGTACTCCATAAACTTCTATTAAAAGTTTTTGTTAGATATGTTAATGATAAAAATTACACTGACAGTAATTAATGGTTACTGAAGATTTTTATATGAAGCACAGTGCTTAACAGTTGGCTTCTAGCTTGCTATGCTAATCCTCAGGGCATCCTCTGAAAAGTTGAAGAGATTACTATTCTACAAATAAAGAAATGAAGGCTAGTGAGGTTCCAGTGATTGGTTTAAGGCTACAACCCTGATAGCAACTGTTAAAATAGGAATTCACATCCACATCTGCTAGATTGAATAGCTGGCTGAATCCTAACCACAGTGATCTTGCATTCTAGTCTCTGACTCACATATTATCTTGGTATGTGTATTTTAAATGTTGTGGTTAGATACATACTATAGTAAAGAAATTCATGTTTCCTCCAAAGGTTCTTCTTCATTGAACAGATAGATTTCCTAAGATTTCATTTTAACCTTTCAGGCTGGAGATTTTCATCATACAAATTACCAATAGTTGAACATTTTTATTAAATATGTAAGTTTAAATAGTATTTTTTAGATAACTTATTATTGGATTTGTCAAAATGTCTGCATCTGTGTTAGTTAGCTTTTTACTGATCTCATTTTAGATTGGGTATGGTATTAATTTAGCCTATGTTAGAAATAATTATGCTTCCAAAATTGTACATCATTTTTTATGGCTGTTATTTGTTTGCAAGCTTCTAGAATGCAATATACCAGAACTGCAATGGCTTTTAAAAAGGGAATTTAATAAGTTACATGTTTACAGTTCTAAGGCCAGGAAACTGTCCAAAGTAAGGCATCCAGGGTGAGATATCTTAACTCAAGGAAGGCCAGTGGGTCAGGACTACTCTTGTCAGCTGGGTAGTCACCTGGCTGGTATCTGCTGGTCCCTTGCTCCTAGGCTCTGCTGCTTTCAGCTTCTGTTCCTTTGGGGGTTCATCACTTTCCTTCTCCAGGGCTGGCTTTCATTCTTTGGCTTCCCTCAGTTCTTTTCAAGTTCTGGCTTGTTTAACATCATATAGTGATTTCTGCTGAGCTCCAGGCATCTCCAAACATTTGTATCTTTCTTCTCCACATGTTCTCATCTGTGTCAGCTCTGCACTGCAGTTCCTGTTAGGTCTGTTTGTGACTTTCCAAAAAGTTCCTTCTTTTAAAGGATTCCAATAAACTAAGCAAGACCCACCTAGAAAGGGTGAGTCACAACTCTCTCTAATCAAAAGGTTACACCCACAGTTGGGTGAGCCACATCTCTGTTGAGATAATCTAATAAAAATTTTCCACATGCGGTGTTGAATCAGGATTAAAAGAATTGGTTACTCCTACAAGATTGGATCAAAATTGAAACATGGTTTTTCTGGGTACATAATAGATTTATACTGGCACAGGCTATACAAATACTGTACTTACCTACTGCTGCATTAAGTTTCTAAAAACCCTAATTGATTTTAGTCTAGTTTTCACATATACTGTTTTTTATTTTTAATTTACCGTCAGGTCTTTAATTAAATTATATCTTAGGAGCCAAAAGTGACCTTCAACTTATAATGAAATTATTTATTGGCTTCGAAGTTATGAAAATTACAAAGTAATTTTAAATAGTTTTTTAATTTGTAAAACCCACATTTTTATCCTTATAAAATGCTTTTCTTTTTCAGAAAAATTAAAAATTTGAGCTTCTGCCAATTTGTGCAACATCAGATAGTTTGTTTAGGTTATCCTTCATTATATATAAAGAGCATTTTAAAATAGAGCAGATGGACAGCAGATAAAGTAGGTGTTGTTCTGTTAGCATATTACAGTTAATAATGAGAAAAAAAACAAAAGTGTGTATGTGAGTGAAAATCATATGGAAACATCCCCAGAGACCGATTAAATAGTGAAGATATCTTTATTTTACTTAACTATTTGTACCTAAGAGATGGTTTTGCATTTCCAGATTGAATTATGCATATATTCCTTTTGGTGTGTAGATTTATGAATACATGTTCTCATGTAGTTGTGAAGCCCAGAAATTTATCCATAATTCTGACATGTGCATGATGGCATCTTAAACGTGTTTTCTTAATATGTCATTGGTATGAAGTTTAATTCTTAAATCATTATAAAATGCAACATACTAAGAATACAGAACTGATCTTTCATATTTTTCTCCAACATCAATTAAAATGTTACCTTAAATTCAACCAGAGACACATAAATGCTTCCAACAAGAATAAAAAATGTTATTTTAAAATAGAGTTTTGCAGGGGGGGGGGCCAATGCATTAAATTCTTTATAAAAGCATATATTGCAAGTAGCAAAGGCAGTGTATTGGTGCATTTGCTTCCAGTCAGGTATTGACCTGTTTTTCTCTATTCCTTAATTTTGTAGAACCAGAAAGAAGAATGGGGAGTTTGCCTGACAATAGTTTATGCTAAAGAGCAGTACAAAATTTTAGTCCTTTGATGCACAGTTTATTTATTGGTAATGGTCAAATTTGTAATTTTTGTGGTATGGATAAAATGAATGCTAAGCATAGGCTATTGTGCATGGAATTATTTCAAGTGCTTGATTAAAGCATTGGGCTTTAATAAGATCCTAGCAGAAGGTGCACATTGGTGTCAATCAAAGCTTTGAGAGGCATTATATTCTTAGTCATGATATTCTTAGTCATGGCATTTTTAAATTTGGGTTTTATTTTCCTTTTTATTTTTGTGAGCTGTTGGTATTCTTTCTAACTAATCATGGAATGAAAGAAGTGAGGTATTACAAGCAAACATTAAACTTCTGAATATGCTTCTTTGAGATGATCCACTTTATGTGTACATTTTATTGGATTTAGAATTCTTAATATAGCTCATCTGGAAAATATGTTTCATGGAGGATTAATACTGCTCAATTTGATTTTCCTTATTTCTGGAGGCTGCATGGTATATCTTAGAACTGTGCAACATGTTGAGGAAATAATAATTAATAAATACATGGGATAGACTGTTAAAGATAGGAATCTTAGAAAAAAAGATTTTTGTAAGAAAATGGAACTTTTATAATTTGAAAATGTTTAAGTAATAAGTATTTTGAAGAATTATGCTTTAGTTTCAAGTTTTGTGTTTTTTTAATCAAATCTTGCTAATTAAGAATTTATGGATATGCTAAACAGATTCTGTATGATCAAGTTATTTTAAAGCATCAAACTGCTTTAAAATATATGCAATAATATAATTAATAACAAAAATACATTTTGATATGCTATTTAAGGATATGCTTTTATAAGAAAAGCTCCCATGTTCCTTTGTAATTGCCACTGTTTAGGTTAAATCTTTTGTATGTTTTTAAATATTTTTGTTGACAAATCTTCACACTCATACATTCCATACATGGTGTACAATCAGTGGCTCATAATATCATCAAGTAGTTGTATGCTCATCACCATGATCATGTTTTAGGACATTTGCATCACTTCAGAAAAAAAAATAAAAAGAAAAACTCATCCATGCTGTGTTAGTTAGATTCAGTTGTCAACTTGGCCAGGTGAGCATACCTAGTCTTGTTGCTGCGGACATGAGCCAATGGTACGTGAACCTCATCTGTTGCTAATTACATCTGCAGTCGGCTAGGAGGTGTATCTGATGCAATGAGTGACATTTGATTTAATTGGCTTGTGCTGAAATGAGAGAACGCAATGTACCACAGTTTAAGCAGCTCAGCATTCCTCATCTCAGACTAGCAGCTCAGCCCAGGCCTTTGGAGATGCAGAAAGAAGTCACCCCAAGAAAAGTTGTTGGAACCCAGGGGCCTGGAGAGAAGACCAGCAGAGACCATCCTGTGCCTTCCACATAAGAAAGAACCTCAGTGGAAAGTTAACTGCCTTTCCTCTGAAGAACCAACAAAATGAATCCCCTTTTATTAAAAGACAATCAGTCTCTGGTGTGTTGCATTCCGGCAGCTGGCAAACTAGAACATATGCTATACTCCTCACCTCTCCCTCTCATTGATCACTGATAGGCTAAACTCTTTAAGTCCAAACCTTTCTCTTTTAAATTGTGTTAAAATTTAACAGGGCTGTGACTTTTCATGCCAGTGTATTTTTAAAACTTTTTGGATAAATTAAATGGATACTACTAGAACAAATTCTGGATAAGTGTGATTTGGTTACATTAATGCTTGAAATGACGAATACAGAAGGGTTTCAGGCAGAACACATTTGCCTTTTACTTTACATTTAATAAGAAGCACTTGAGCCAGTTCTTGGTCATTGGCTTGCAGGTTTTAGTTATTTTGATATACCTATGTTTTATTGGTTTTTATTTCCTTAAACTTTTAATTTAAAAGGCAATAGTAACAATGTGTTTACTGTTTTTATTTAAAACCAAATGTTCAGTGAAACTTTCCAGATATTTAAAGAAGAATGAACACACCGATCTTCCTGAAACCCTTCTTAATTATTCAAGTGGGGAAACCCCATCCGGACTCATTATATGAGGGCAGCATGACCCTAATACAAAACCGGAGAAAGATATCATGAGAAAAGAAAATTACGTAGTATCCCTTGGGTGCAAAAGTTGTCAGCATAATACTGGCAGCTTGTATCTGAAGGCACATTAAACATTATATGCTATGACCAGTTGGGATAGTCATCAGAGAAGCAATGGCGGTTAAACGTAATAAAAAAAAAAATCTTTCAATGTAATACACAGTATTGAAAGAACAAGAACAACAAAAAGACAGTTTTCTCAGTTGGCTAAGAAAATGGCATATTTCAAATTCCAGTGTCCCTTTTTAGTAAAAACTATAAAAAAACTTGGAATAGATGTACTTCCTTAACACAAAAAAGGGTATGTATATAAAAAAAATTCACAGATGACATCATAATAGTAAAAACTGAAAGCTTTCCCCTTACTATTAGGAGATGATCAGGAAGCCTGCTACTCAAGATTTTACTAGAAATTTTATTTGAAGCAACAGGCAGGAAAAAAGGCACAATAATAAGGAAGAAGTAACTACCTCTATTTACAGACATTGTTGCAGGTTGGATTATGTAAGCTAATGAAGGATTTGAGCTTAAATCACATTCCTGTGGGTGTGAAGGAATATATAAAGTCTTTTGAAGACATTATTTTTTGTTAAGATGTGGCCTAACTGAATCAAACAGGGTCTTACAGATTATTGGAGTTCCTTATAAGCAGAAGAAATTTGGACCCAGTGAAACAACGAAGGCCCCGTGGAAAAGAGCCAGAAGTCAGCAGGAACTGGAAGTTCAAATATTAGCACAGAGATATCCATGGGATGGGAGGCAGGGATAAAAATCAGAGAAACTGCAAGGATTTCAGAAAGCCAGCACAAAAACATGGTAGATTTTTTGAGAGAAAAGTGCTCTGGCCATTGCCTTGAGTTTGAAATTCTCCAATACTGTGATTCAGCAAATTCCTGTTAAGCTACCCACCTGTGGTGCAGTATTTGTCGTAATAGTCTAGTAAATTAAGACAGAGTTCATGCTTCTATATATACAAATCCTGAATAATCTGGAAGAAAGCTGCTGGAGTTAATGAAAGAATCCTTCTAGTTAGCCAGGTACAGTATCAATACAAAAAAATTACTTGTGTTTCTGTACACCAACAATAAACTATTTGAAAAGGAAATCAAGAAAATCGCATTTACTATAGAAACTAAAAAAATGAAGTATCTAGGAATAAATTTAACCAAAGATTAGGCCTTAATACATGGAATATTGAAAATCATTGCTGAAGACAATGAAGATTACTGAAATAAATGGAAAGCTATCTCTTGTTTAGGAATGAGAAGACAGTATTACTAAGATATCAATACTTCTCAAGTAATATACAGATTCAGTTTGGCTCCAAGTAGGATCTCAGCAGTTTTCCAAAAATAGGGAAAGCAGTCCTTAAATTAAAAATGGAAATGCGAGAGGCCTTGAGTGCCTTAAACTATATTTGAAAAGTGGAAGACAGAGTACTTTCCAATTTCAAAACTTACTACAAAGCTATAGCAATGAAAACAGTGTATCTTTTTTCTTTCTCTCTCAGCTGAAACAGCACATGACAATGTCTGCTAGTTTTTTTTTGCCTTACAGAATTTACATAGTAACAGGTTTTAGATATGCAATATGTGGAACTTGGTGATTCCAAGCATTCCTGTTCATCTGGAAACTGTGATTAAATTCAGTTTATTTCAAGTTACGTCTGTTCCTTATAAGACCCAAATGGAAGACCAAGGTAAATGTGATGTATTTGTGCTAGGATATGTTTAAAATGACTTCCCATCATTCTCAAATTACAGTTGGTAACTTAATTCTGTTTTTAAATCTACAGATAAGATTGACTAACTGAGAAAGTAATTTGTCCTGAGTATTTTCTTACTAAAGAGAACTGGAACAGAGTTAATAAGATGCAGTTATTAACCCCTCATAAATGCAATTTTGAGATTTATTTACACAGCATAGAAACCTCTCTAAGTATACAATCACTATTTCTCAGTGTCATAATCACATATAGGACATTTTATTATTCCAGAAAAGAAGCAAAAATAAGAAAGAACACATTAATTCTCCCAGACTTCTTATTCCCCCATATTTATTGACCCATTAGTATCAGTGTGGTACATTCATTACTTTTAATGAGAGTTAACTATTGTTAACTACAGTCCATAGTTTGTAGCAGGTACATTTTTCCCATATATCTCTTCACTATTAACTCCTTATAGTTAAAGACCTGCTCTAGGTCTTGAAGGAACTTTTTTTATTTGTACAGTTAATCACAGGCCTTGTCCACCATGTAAGAGTCACTGGGTTTTACATTTCCATGTTTTAACCTCTAGCTTTCCTTCTGGTTTACACAGATGGGTGAACCTCCCCTTTCTACCCATTCTCACACCATTGAGCACTGTTAATTATTCTTACAATAGCATGCTACTGTCACCTCTGTCCACTACCAAATGCTTTCAGATTCTCCTGGTTAAATATTCTGCACATATTTACCACTCCCCATCCTTTATCCTTGTTATATATCCTAGTAACCTATATTCTATATTTTATGAATGTAGTTTACATACACCAATTAGATCATATCAATGAGAAAATAAAATATTTGTCATTTTGTGTCCGACTTATTTCATTTAATGTCCTCAAGGTTCATTCATTTTGCCATGTTTCAGGACTTCATCCCTTCTTACTGGTGAATAATATTCCATCATTTGTATAAACCGCATTTTGTTTATTCATATGTTGATGGACACTTGGGTTTTGTCCATTGTTTGGCAGGTGTGAAGAAAGCTGCTGTGAACATTGGTATGCAAATGTCTGTTCACATCCTTGCTTTCAGATCTCTTAGATATATCCCAAGCAAGCAGGATTGCCAGGAGTAAAGCAATTCTATTTTTAGCTTCAATTATTCAACAGCCTATAGTTTTTGAGCACTTTCTAAAACCCACTAATGAGGTTTACCCAATTTAATAATCTTAACATGTGCAGATACATGTTACGTATGAAGATACATAAGAGATTATCTTTGCTTTCCTTAGAGGGAAACAAACTATAGGGTATAATGATCTAAGATATTGCATATTCCATGTAGTGACTTACATACAATTAAGTTTATTGTTTTAAAGATTTATGGCTTAGTATAATGTTTGTCTTTTCCTTACTTTACGCTCTATCCTGATTAGGCTGGAAAAGTACATTTATTTAACACTGGAATCTAAAATTACATAGTTTTCCCTTTAATTAATAGCATTTCCTGCTAGTAGCTATTGCTAACAATACCTGAAATTTGACCTAATTGGTACTGTTTATCTTGTAATATGCAAAACTGATGACTTTGTAAAATTTTTAAGTAAATTTTTTCCTTTTGTCTTTCTTGGAAGTTTAAAAGTAATTTTTTTTTTCCTTTGTGTTTCTGTCCTGAACTACTGCTTCCACCAGTGCCACTGGTTGCTTTCAGTAAGCAGGGGAATATTACTCTTTATGATGACTTGTGATTAATTTAATAAAACTGAGTGAAACCTTAAAGTGGAATCACTTGGGAAATAAAATTATGTGAAGAATTGTGGGAATGGGAAGTTTTTTCCTACTATTTTTTCCTGCTATTTTTTCCTTTTTTAATTTTTATTTTCAGTGATTAAATTTATGTATAAATACATTCTAAAAATGTACAATTTTTTTAAACAAAGTAAAATAAAACATAAAAACACTAAAAACAGAATACTTGACATTTAGATTCAAAATCAAATGAGCAGGATATTAAATATATACAAAACTATGTCTTTTAAAAATATTTTTGAAGTTGTACCAGTTTTATAGAATTGACATAAAATAGCTCAGAAATAGGAGAGGTCTCCTGAAGAATCTGCCTGTGCTGCTAAGATGGCACTCTCAGCCCTGAGGCTGGGAGGTGGCACCTTCTTAAAGCCTGTACCACTAGGGATTTTCTGGGACTTGGATCCTTAGGATGAAGTTGTTGTGAATAAATTATTTCTGTATAATACTTTAAATTCATTCATGGAAAAAGCCACCAAGAACCTGAAACAGCTACATGTGTGTTAAGCAGGGACAGAATCCTGAAACTGGTATCTGTGGCAGTGAGTTTGGGGCCTGCTGGTGCTCACTCTTAACATGTGACTGAGTAAGCCTCTTGTTGGACTGCTATTTTGTGGTGAGGGTTTGAATTTTAACACTTTGATAACTATATATCTTGTACATAATTCAGTAGTAGATCTTTTAATTTGCCGTTGGGTTTGTATGAGTTTGATTTTTCTGTTTCTGTGAGGCACATTGGTAAATTTTAAGAAGAAATTAATCAATTCTGAAAATATCCTTTGTTAGTCTCAGATATTGTTCCTAAACCCCTCAATAACCACTTGAGGTTACCAGTTAAATGCTTAAAAAGCAATAAACTTTAAAAACTATTTTTCCTTTCTTTTATTCCCTAAATACAAGTATATCCTTCAATATAAGTTTTTTGCATTCTTAGGATACTCTTGGATTTATCCTCCATGGGAAGCTGAAACTCCAAGCAAAGTACTTGAAGAAATTGGGCTGACATAACACTCCTCCCTTGCTGATGACTTCTTGTGGCATTTCACACACTATGGCTGTTCTCTGCCTTTATGTCTGTTTTAGTTAATGATGTAAGATGATGTTTAGTCCCTATTACTGTTTGCTAAATTGTTTCTTATAGGGCTGCGCAAAACATATATATAAATATTTAAAGGGAATTATGGTTAACAAGGATAACAGAAGGGATGTAACTATGAACTACAATGATGCACAAAAGAAACATGCCTTTTCTGGGTATCTGAAATGTTGAATGGCAGTTTCTTTTAATTAGATTACATATTATATAATGATATAATTAATAACTTTATATCAGAAACTGATACATTCATGTAAAATAAAAAAAGTCAGGCAATATGTATTTATTACATTACTGCATTTGACAAAGGGGACTGTTAAGTGAAATTGACTTTGTGAAACCAGAGATTAGTGCAGCATTTTGGCAAATAAGGGAATAAATGGAAATTCATATCAAATGATTTAAAATTTAACTCAATGTTAAAACCTTAAAAAAGAAAAACAATTTATACCAGAGAATGATATTGGACAGTGGAACTATAGATTATTTGAAGTGCCTTAATTGGAACGATGCTATTTTACACTAAAATTTATTTCATAGGCATTGAACCTAAGATGAGAAACAGATTTATTCTTTCATAATTTTGTTGCATTATTAGCTAAGTTGAGAGTTGATGTAATATTCCAGGTCCTTTGTTGTCATTTCAATAGTGTTCACCAGGAGAATGTTCCATTTCAAGAAACTAATTGTTTTATTCACCCATAAAAAGCAATGCTCATGTTTATGTCTTATCATGTAATTGTAGCCATTAAGTCATATCTGCAGGCTCCACTTATAATTCTAGTACTTTTACTATCTCTACCACATCTGCAGTTACTAAACTCTTGAACCATCAAAGTCATTCATGAAGTTGATTAGAATCAACTTCTTCCAAATTCTTATTTATGTTGATGCTTTGACTTCCTCCTTTAAGATCACAAATGCTTTTAATGAAATCTACAATGTGAATCCTTTCCAGAAGATTTTTAATTTACTTTGCCCTGGTCCATCAGGGGATCATTAAGGCATTTACAGCCTTATGAAATGCATTTCTTCAAAGAATAAAACTTGTTTCTCTTAAAGAATAAAACTTGAGAGTTAAATTAACTATTGATGCAAGGACTTCAGAATGCATGTTGTGTTATCAGTTATGACAATATTAATCTCATTGTATTAAAGTGCATTAGATCATTGCATCTAATGTTCATTATATCTCTTGGGTGACTGGATACCATTGTCTTTGAGCAGTATTCTTTTGAAAGGAATCTTTTTTTTTTTCTTTTTCAGAGCAGTAGGTCTCAACAGTGGGTTTAAAATATTCAGAAAGCCGTGCTATTGAAAATGTGCTGAAATCCAGGCTGTATTACTCCATTTATAGAGCAGAGGCAGAGTAGATTAAGTATAATTCTTAAGGGCACTTGGATTTTCAAAAATGTTGAATGAGCACTGGCTTCAACTTAATGTCTTTGGCTTCATTAACCTCTAAGAAAAAAGGCAGCCTGTCTTTTGAGGTTTGGAAGCCAGGTACTGAGTTGTCCTCATTAGTTACGAAGGTCTTAAATGGTATCTTCTTCCAGTAGGAGCTTTTTGGCTACACTGAAAATGTAGGTGAATGTAGAAAAGGTTTAGTGAAGGCACTTTCATCATTATCTTGGCTAAATCTTCTGGACAACTTGCTGCAGCATCTACATCAGCACATGTTATTTCACTTTGCAGTTTTATGGAGTTGGATTCTTTCATTAAATACCATGAAACAACCTCTGCTACCTTCCTATTTTTCTTCACCATCTTACTCACTTCTCTCAGACTTCATAGAACTGAAGTGAGTTAAGGCCTTGCTCTGGATTAGTCTTTGGCTTAAAGGATTGTTGAAGCTGATTTGCTCTTCTGTCCAACCCACTAAAGCTTTATTAGTATTAATTGTGTTTCAATTCCTTAATATTCGTGGGCTTATGAGAGTAGGACTTTTAACTTCCATCAAGAACTTTTCCTTTGAATTTTAAACTTGGCTATTTGGCTTAGGAAGCCTTTCAGTTTATCTCAGCTTTCAATATGCCTTCCTTTATTAAGCTTAATCATTTCTAGTTTTTGACTCAAACTGAGAGTGTTAGACTCTTTCTCCCCGTTGAAAACTTAGAGGCCATATAGGGATCATCATTGGCCTAATTTCAATATTGTGCCAGGGAGTAGAGAGATCTGAGAAAAAGAGATGGTAGGATGGCTGGCCAGTGCAAGTCAGAACATATGCAACATATATTGATTAAGTTAGACGTTGTGCTGGTTTGAATCTGCTGTATACCCCAAAAAAGCTAAGTTCTTAATCCTCATTCAATATTGCTGGGTGGTATCTTTATGATTTTTTTCCATGGAGATGTGGTCCATCCAATTGTAGGTGGTAATTTTTCATTAGATGGTTTCCATGGAGATTGTGCCTCCACCTTTTCAAGGTGGGGTTGCTTACTGGAGCCCTTTAAGAGGAAACTGTTTTAGAAAGAGCTGGAGAGCCACCAGAAACAACTTGAGCCCACACAGCCAGAGATCTTTGGAGCAGAATGAAAACGTACCTGTGGAAGCTTTATGAAATGAAGAGAAAAAGCTAGCAGATGTCGCCATGTGCCTTTCCAGCTGAGACGGAAGCCCCAAATGTCATCAGCCCTTTCTTTGCAATTAAGGTACCTTTCCCTTGATGCCTTAACTGGGACGTTTTCATGGCTTTAGAACTGTAAGCCTGCAATTTAATACATTCTCCCTTTTAAAAGTCATTTCATTTCTGGTATATTGCATTCCAGCAGCTTGCAAACTAGAACAGATGTCATAAATAAGCAAGTCATGGTGCAGCAAATCAGTAGCCAGACACACACACTAATGTTATGTTCACCATCTTGTGCGTGCTTCATAGGGTCCAAAACAATTACAGTAGTAATCATCAAATCACCATAGTAGATAAAGTAATGAAACAGGTTTCTAATACTGTGATAATTACTGAAATATGACACACATAAAAGGAGTACATACTGTTGGAAAAATGGTGCCAATAGAATTGCTTGATGCAGGGTCACCCCAAACTTCAAATTGTAAAATGAGGTAACTGCAGAGTGCAATAATGTGAAGTACAATAAAATAAGGAATTCCTGGATGTATTTATGTGTTCACAGTTTACTCTTTTACTTATTATTTTTGCTGTGATTGTGACTAGCATTGGTCATGTGATCTCTCTGATCACATCATAACATCGTAACATTATTAGTCGTAATAATGTTCAGCATACACCACTGTAGATTATTTTTTAGCTCTTTATCTAAAAGTTAGTCAAATGTGGTTTTCTTTTTCAGTAAACTGTTCATTGTTCACTGGTATTTGAATATAGTTATATTGTAAGCACCCACAAGATAAAAGGAAGCTTTAGGAAAATACATGACACTCAAGTTCATTAAAAAAGCAAAACAAGGAAGGTGACATCAATATGTGACATAAACATCTGTTTATAATCTCTCCCTAGAAATTCAGTATTAAGTAAAGGACAATTCTGAATTGTTCAGGACTTTGAAGGAAGATGGAGACAAGAGAAGGACCCTATCAATGCTGAATTGAAGAACAAGAAAAAATACCAGGTAGGAAGCTTCCATCCCAGACCTGCTGGTCCTCTCCTTCACACTGCCATTTGTTCTTAGAAACAGAGGTGTGGGTCCTTTCTTTTGGGTTTACAGAATGTAAATTCTTCCATAGCAGTGAGACAGCCCCACTGTTTAGAAACCTGGATGAAAGGGAATGGCATTTATAGGCCTTGGTTGGTGATAGGCAAAGAATCTGAGAATATGTGGACAGAGATGTTTCCAGACCTGGTACCAAAAGTCCTTTCCCCACCCTCGAGAGAACCAGCAGCTGGCGGTTCCCTGTTGGGGAAGGGTGGGTTCTCTGGCCTGGGGGACAACTGAAAATTAGGACAACTGCAGGAGTACCCTGCCACAAGTAAAGTGGGGGACACAACTCTACATTGAGCTAGATTTTGGCTGGCAGCGTGAGAGTGCAGGAACTGTGTAGCTCCAGCCCTGCCTGGTCAGATGCGGCCTGGGCTTGGGGGCAGACAGCTTCTGATGTTAATGAAGACACCAAATAGTATGATCTGCTGGGCAGATCAAAAAGTGCAAGGGAATTAAAGGGCTTTGCAGAGATTTTCCATAACATATCTCAGGCCTTACAGAAGCTAATCTAGACCTACCCCCTCAATAGGAACCCACTCCAGTTCTGGCTGAGAAAAATGGAAGACCCACTAGCTAAAGCATTGCCCTAAACAACCTAACAGCTGATGAGAAACAGAGCACTATTGGGAGTATCAGACTTGCTTTACCCACAGAGACTTTGCTGTGATGCCCTGTGCCTACCCTCATCCCTGTGGTAGATGGATGTAGGTGCTTGGTTTTGGAGGGAGACTGGGGAGCAGAGACAATCTGACAACTGACCAGAGAAAGAAACTAGCAAAGAACAAAGCCAGGCAACAACAACAGCAGCAAAGAACCTTTGTAAAATAGAGAAAACAGTCTACAGAATAATCAAGAAAACCAAATTCCAAGATACCAGGGAAAAAAAACTCACAACTCCTATGAGGAAGCATAAAGACACAGGTCAACCAAAGGAAAACATTAACACCTCAATTTAGATACAAGAGATGGAACAAATAAATAAAAATGTTCAAATAAATCTTCTAAAGTCAAAAATCATATCAATCAAGTGAAAGAATATATGGCGAAAGAGATAAGGAAATAAGAAAAGATACTGGGTGACCATACAGAAGAACTCAAAAATTTGAAAACACAAGCAGAACTTATGTGAATAAAAGGCACAAAACAAATGAAAAATACAGTGGAGACATGCAGCAGCAGATTTTAAGAGGCAGAAGAAATAATTAGTGAACTAAAGAATAGGACAGCTGAAATTTTGCACACAAAAGAGCATATAAGGAGTTGAAAAATATAAGCAGCCTGTCAGGGAACTGAATGACAACATGATGCTCATGAATTGATGTGCTATCAGTGTTCCAGAAGGAGAAGAGAACGGAAAAGGAGCAGAAAGGATCATAGAGGAAATAGTCACTGAAAATTCCCCATCTCCTTTGAAAGACATAAAATTATAGATCCAAGAAGCACAGTATACCCAAAACAGAATAGACCTGAATAGACCTACTCCAAAACACTTAGTCATCATATTGTCAAATGCCAAAGATAGAAAGAATTGTGAAAGCAACAAGAGAAAAGTGATTCATTATGTACAGGGAAGCTTGAAAAAAACTAAGTGAGGGTCTCTCAGAAGAAACCATGGAAGTGAGAACACAACAAGATGATTCATATAAGATACTGAAAGAAAAAATGTCCACCAAGTATTCTGTGTCCAGTAGTAAAACTGCCCTTCAAAAATGAGGAAGAATTTAAAATACTTACAAACAAACGCCAAGAGAATTTGTGAACAAGAGACTTGCTCTATAAGTAATACCAAAGGGAGCAGTACAGAAATATAGGAAATGAAAGGAAAGAAAATTTCCGGAGATGAGTGAAGAAATGAAGTTGAGGAGCAAGCATAACTGATAGGGTAAAAGGAGAGAGAAAAAATAAGATATGGCAAACAAAATAAAAAAGAAGCAATGGTTGAAGAAAGTATTTCCATTGCAATATTCATATTAAATATTAGTGAATTAAACTGCCCATCAGAACACATACAATGGAAGAATGGATTTAATAAATAATACAATAAAAACTTGTTTTGGTCCCAAGGAGCAACATGGTTGAAAGTAAAAGTTTGGAAAGAGATATTTCATGTGAACAACAACCAGAAATGAGCGGCAGTAACTGTGCTAACATCAGACAAATTAAATTTCAAGTGTGAAACATTTAAAAGAGACAAAGATGGTCACTATTTATTGATGAAAGGGACAATCCCTCAAGGAGATAAAATAATCATAAATACCCATGCACCAATCCAGAGTCCCCCAGAATACCTGAGGCAAACACTGACAATACTGATGGGAGAAAGAGACACTTGTAAATAGTTAGAGACTTCAGTACACCACTTTTGTCAATGGACAGAATATCTACACAGAGGATCAATAAGGAAACAGATTTTGAATTATATGACAAACAAGCTAGTCTTACAGATATTACAGAACTGTAATACATTTTTGGACATAGATTTTTCTCAAGTGCTTATGGATCATTCTCAGGAAAGACCATATTTGGGGCACAAGGTAGGTCTTGAGAAATCTTAGATAGATTAAAATTAAATTTAAAAGGATCAAAATTATACAAATTACTTCCTCCAATCATAATGGAATGAAGGTGGAAACCAAGAACCAATGGAGACCTGGAAATCACAAATATACAGCGGCTAAACAATATACTATCTTAACTTGTGGGTCAAGGAAGAAATTCCCAAAGAAATCACTGAATATCTCAAGGCAAATGAAAATGAGAACACAACATAGCAAAGCTTATCAGATGAGGCAAAGGTAGTGCTGAGAAATTTATTGCCTGAAAAACTTTATTTAAAAAGATGAGAAAGCAGAAACTGAGGTATTAACAACCTCACCTGGAGGAACTAGAGAACAACAAACTAACCCCACAGCAAACAGAAGGAAAAAAAATAAAGATCAGAAATAAATGAAATTTAGAACATGAAAACAATAGAATCAATAAAACCAGAAACTTGCTTTTTGAGAAAATCAATAAAATTGATAGACTTTTAGCTAGGTTGACAAAGGAAAAGAAGCAGAGCATGAATGTAAATAAAATCAGTAGTATATATGAAGGGGACATTACTACTGACACTGCAGATAAAGGAGATACTGAAATGATATGAACAACTATATGTTGATAAACTAGATAACTTAACAAAGTGGGCAACTGCCTGGAAAAGCATGAACAACCAACAATGATTTGAGAAGAAACAGAAGACTTTAGGAAGCTCACAAGTACAGAGATTGAATATGTCACCAAAAATTTACCAACAAAAGCCCAAGGCTGGATGACTTCATAGGCAGTTGTATCAAATGTCCCAAGAATTAGTCCAGTCCTCTCAAACTCTTCACAAAAGCTTAAAGAGGAGGGTGTTTTAATGTGTTAAATGCTGGTGGAATCCATTATACCAGAAATGGAACAGTTTTCAAAAAAGGAGTTTATTGTTACAAGTTCACAGTTCTAAAGCCATAATAATATCCAATCTAAGCCATCCAGAGAAAGATACCTTTACTCAAGAACGGCCAATGTTGTCAAATGTGAAGGCACATGGCTGGTGTCTGCTGATCTGGTTCCATTTTTTGCAGCTTTTGATATCAGAGGTTTCCTCTTTAAGTGTTTGTAGGTTTTCACTTAGCTTCTCTGGGGTACAACTCTGGGTTCTGGCTTGCTTAGTTTCTCATGGGAAGGTGTATGATGTCTGCTAGGCTTTGTATCTCCAAATGTCCATGTCCAGGCAACTGCTCTCCCTGTTGGCACTCAAAGCCATCTCCTAATGTCTGCATCTTTGCTGACTTTGAACTTTTTCCCAAAATGGTTCCCTCTTAAATGACTCTAGTAGGTGACCCACCTTGAATGGGTGGAGATACATCTCCATGGAAACCACCTAATCAAAGGGACCCACTCATAATTTGGTGGTTTTTACCTCCATGGAAGCAAATTAATAAAAAATATTCCACCCAGCAAGGGTAATTCAGTGGTAGAATTCTCGCCTGCCATGCAGGAGGTCCAGGTTCAATTCCCGGTTCATGCACTCCCCCCCAAAACAAACAAACTAAACAAACAAACAACCAAATAAAAAAACAGAAACAAAAAACTCAACAAATGGTGCTGCCACAATAGGATACTCACATGGAAAAATAATGACATGTGACCCCGCCATACAGCATACAAAAAAAAAAAAATTAAATCATGATTAAAGAACATGGCTTTTCTGGGGTACACATTTCGTACTGGCACATTCCACCTTCTAGACCCCCAAAGACATATTCTTTCCATTTACAAAATACATTGCATTACAATATCACAAAGCCTTAAACCATTTCAGTAATAATACAGATACAACACAAAGTCAAAATCAACACAAAAATCTCACGAAGGCCAGTTACAGGTATGGCAAAATTCTCCTTGGACTCTGGCCCTGTAAAATTCAGAACATGCTATCTCCCACCAGTACAAAAAGGAAGAACGATCATAGGATAAATTATTCCACTGTGATACGTGGAGATTGGAAGGTAAATGGATCACCAGACCCAAACAGTGCCAAAACTCTGCGGAGAAAACTCCATTAGATTGGAAAGCGTGAGAGTCAGTCATCCTCAGGACTTTAGAAAGTAGAAGATCCACCATTTCCAAAGGCCTTTGCAGCAGCCCTGCTCTCTGAAAACACTGGGATGCATGTTGCAACCTTGGGGAACTTTGGAGAAACCACTTTTTCCTTGGCTCCATCATCTCAAGCATTGGGCCAGCGCCTGGGCTCTCTGCCATCTCTGGACAAACTTATGCAGCCACCTCAGAACAATGAGGCAGGCTCTCCCCAATGCAAAAGGAATGGGCTCCACCCTCTCAGAGGCCTTGGGCACCAAAACTCTTCCTGAACATCTAGGCTGAAGGTCTATCCTCTGCTTTAGGGGCAAACTCACCCTTTCCAACTTCATGGGTCCATCTGCTGCACCTGGCCTGAGATTTTTCAGCTCCTGACATTACCTTCCATGGTTCTGACTTTGAAGTAATTTTCCCTTCAATTTGTCTCTTTTCTGTCTCTGTATTACAGATGGGCAGCAGTTTCTTTTATACAGGTCTCGTATGAAATTTTCTGCTTTTCCATGCACTATTCACCCACTGGTACTGCTGATGTTTTCCTGTTAGCTACTGGCCATAGCATGCAATTTTAGTTTTTCCTCTATACCTTTTTATTATTTTTTGATCAATATCAAACACTGAGATAGTTCCTTTGAGAACTGATTCATAATTGTAGAGTTAATCAGTGGGATATATGACAAATCCTGGTATTCTGAGATACAGTGATTTATATATGCCTGTTAGGTCTAACTGGATTATCACTTTTAGGTTCTGTCTTTTCTTGTTGATCCACTGTTAGGTTGTTCTATCTATAGTCAAGATTGGTGTATTTAAATCTCCCACCGTTATTATTGAAACATCTCTAACTCCCATCAGTTTTGCCAATGTTTGCCTTATGTACTTTGGAGCTCCTTGATTGGGAGTATACACATTTATGTATGATATTTCCTCTTAGTGAAGTATCCGTTTCACTAAAATGTAGTGTCCTTCTTTGCTTCCTTATGACTTCTTTAAGTTTAAAGTCTGTTTCATCTGATATTGGCATAGCTATTCCCACTTTCTTTTGGTTCCAGCATGCATGGAACATCATTTTCCATCTTTTCACTTTCTCTATTTTGAGCTAAGATGTATCTCTTGTAAGCAGCATATAAATGATCATATTTTTCAATATCCATTCTTTCAATTGCTGAGTTTAGTCTGCTAGTATACAAAGTTATTAATGTAAAAGCAGTTTCTGAATCTATGATCTTATTATTTCATTTTTATTTGTTGGACCAGTATATTCTTTTCCCTCTTTCTCTTTTCATCCTTTAAATTGCCTATAGTGGTTCTCTTTAATTCTGTGCCCTCCTCCAGACTTCTCTCCCTCTTTTTTTTCCCCCAGCTCTTAGGGCTCCTTTCAGTTTTTCTTATAGGTTAGGTTTCTTATTGATTTCTTCTCAGTCTTTGTTTTTCTTTGAAGATTTCAATCTCTCCCTCAATTTTATTTTTTTAAAGAGAAAAAGTTTATTACTAGGCATGAGAACAGATGGCTTAATGGCCCAAAAATCTGTCTCCCTGAGTTTAGGGGACTCAGGGTTTTTAAGGAGTTTAGTAAGGGGAGATGAGGTCACTTTGAATAGCAAGTTTAAAGCCGTAAAGGAGACCACGTTATCGTTATAATTTCAATAGGAGATCATAAGTTGAAAGGAGGGGAGCAGGGGCGGGCCGCGGTGGCTCAGCGGGCAAAGTGCTTGCCTGCTATGCCGGAGGACCTCGGTTCGATTCCCGGCCCCAGCCCATGTAACAAAAACGGAGAAACAAAATACAATAAAACAAGAAAATGTTTAAAAGATGTTTCCCTTTCTTCCTCCTTTCCTTCCTTCTATCCTTCCTTCCTTCTCTCTGTCTTTCCTTTAAAAAAAAAAAAAGAAAGGAGGGGAGCAGAGCTATCACTTTAGTATTACAGGTGTAAGCCAAAAGGAAGGGAGACAAGTTATTTATCAATAGCAGAATATAGTTGATATGATTTACAAATGTCTGGAGCTAAGGCTAATTAATGGCAGACTTCATTAGCATTAGGACCTTTCTCTTACAAGAAAAGAACCAGATAAAGGTGTAATAGCTCTTGCAGACACAAAGACACAAGATAAGGACTTTTATACTCATTTCAGATATCACGGCAGCTGAATTATAATTTAGGTATTTCAGGTATTTCCCTGTCTACTCCAACCAGATAAGAATATGATTCAGTAATCAAAATCATCCCTTAAATCCTAATTTCTTTGTTGCAATTCCTTCCTCTCATTTGATAATTGTCTCTCAATTATGACGGATATATGGGCAATGCTTCAAGGCTGTAAAGGGGCATTGTTATTAAGGGGCAAATGGATGAAACAATGATGCCAGTTGTTATTCTTGGAGAGTCCAATGTCTCTTGGTTTCCAGTCTTCTCTGGTATTGGAACAACCTGAAGGTTTCAAGGTTCTGAAAAACATACGTAAGTAAAATTTTATAGAGCACAGGATAACTTTCAGGGTTTCCAGAAACCCTGATGATTAGAGTTTGCCATATCATGACAGTTTGCAATATCTGGCTGAATTTGCATAAGAGTAACTTTCATATGACCTCTTGACTCAATTTGAAATCTCTTAGCCATTCAAATTCTATTTCTTCATCCTCTTTTGGTCAATTAATGCACAATGCCAGGGCCAGGCTCATCCTTAGAATTTACATCCTTAGAATTATCCCATGAGCCAAGGCCCTGCTCATACTTGGAACTTAAGACTCATGCCAGAGCCAGTTATGTCCCATGATGCTAGGGCCAGTCATGTTTCATGCTGCCAGTGCCAGGCTTACATGCATGGAAATTATTTCCCACATGGGGGGAATCTCAGAGTTTGGTTTCAAGAGAGATCATATTTGAGTCACAACAGAGTTTTTTTGGAGGTGGCTCTTAGGCACTAATCCTAAGCAAGTTCAGTTTACTATTACAGAAATAAGTCTCATAAAGGCAAGCCTCAAACTGAGGCCTTGGCTTATTAAATTGGGAGCCCCCTAGCTTAAGAAAATGTCAGAACTCCCCAGATAGAGAAGCTTTATAGTTCTATTTTTCTCAGTCCCTCAAGGGACTTTGCCTATGCGCTTTCATTTTCTGCCCAAAATACTCTGAAATGCATCATTACATAATAGTAGCTTGTATAGAACATTAAGATTCTGTTTCTTATTCCAAATTCTCTATCAAGTAAAGCTGAATTTGGTTGTTTGACTAGACAGATTAAATTAGAAAGTGTACATTTGGACATAATAAACATTTTTCTTTTCTTCTCACAAAAATGTTAAAGCTTTAAAATACAGACAATACTTTCTTTACTTTGTATATTGATTTATCTTAGTTTTAACCAGATCAGTTTCATCAGTTTTTTTTTTCCAATGAGCATATGTTTTCTTTTTTGCATAGGCAAGTTCTTGGAATTGAACCTGGGTCTCTGGCTTGACAGGCAAGAATTCTGCCACTGAGCCACCATTGCACTGCACCAGCAGTTTTTTTTTTTCTTTTATTGTAAAATACAACATATATACATAAAAGCAGTAAAGTTCCAAGTACATTTTAACAGGTAGTTATACAACAAATTTTAAAGTTTGGTGTGGGTTCCAGTTCTACTTTTTTGTATTTTCTTCTGGCTTCTCCAAGACTCTGGAGATCAACTATCAATATAATGATTTAGCAGTCATACTCATTTATTAAATCTTATCTCCTCTGTTATACTTCTCCTCTTTAAATAACATGTATACACAAAAACAATACATTTCAAAGTACATCACAATAGTTAATTGTAGAACAGATTCCAGAGGTTGGTAAAGGTTACAATTCCATGATTTGAGTTTTTTATTTGTAGCTGCTCTAAGGTACTGGAGACTAAAAGAAATATCAGTATAATGATTCAGCACTCATACTCATTTGTTAAACACTGCCTTCTTTGTATAACTCTACCACCAACTTTGATCTTTCTCCCACTCTTTAGGGGTATTTGGGTCATGCCCATTCCAACTTTTTCATGTTAGAAGAGGCTGTCAATAATAATATCGGATGGGGGGTGGAACTACTTGATGCTTTTTCTCCCTCAGTTTTGAAGACTGGATAAAGGATCCTTGCCTAGAAGCATCTCAGTATCTTAAATATAACATATTACTGATTTTGTCGCCATGGTGCCCGTTGAGTTATCTGAACCCAGTCTTATGTGTTTGCCCTTACATGTCGATTGTGATTCTTGTGCTGCTTTCAGGACTTACTGCTTTTCTTCAACATCTGACAGTTTGACTAGTGTATGGGCCTATTTGGATCTATTCCATTTGGTGTTCAGTGGGCCTTTTGGATTTGTATATTTATGTTTATTTTCTATAAGGGTTGGTAAGTTTTCCCTAATTTTATATTCAATTACTTTCCTGGCTCCTTACTTTCTTTTATTCTTTGGTGGCAATAATGATACTTCTATTTCCATGCCATGTTGGTCATCATTTCCCAAAGATCCAGTTCCATTTTTCCCATCTTTCTTGCCATTTGTTTAATTGTTCTGTCTTCAGGCTCACTTATTCTTCCTTCTGCTTGTTCAAATCTTCTAATATGTGCCTCTGGTATGTTTCTAATTTGGTCTTCTGTATTTTTTTATGTCTAAGATCTTCCATTTAGCTGTTAAATATTTTGCATTCTATTTTTGCTTCTGTTATCTTCCCAATATCCTTTGTTCCTTTATTCAAATATCCTGGAGTAATTGTTCTGCATTCCTGCTCCGTCTGGTGTTTTGATTTGGTTATTTGGCTTGGACATTTCTACTTGGATCTTCACATGCTTTGTGATTTTTCTATTGTGTTCAGTGCATTTGGTGATCTTGATAAGGTATTTTGCAAGTTGGTTTCCTTCACTCTTCTAAAGTTTGTTTATTTGGCTTTGCATTGAAGGTTCCCTTTTGCACATGGCTTGTCAGTAATCCTCCACCAAACCAAGGCTTGGATCCCATGTAAGTCATAAATTCTACCTGTGTGTCTATTTAAAGCTAGGTGGGGATGCACAGGTAGTTTAGTGGCAGAATACCTGACCACTATGCTTAAGACTCAGGGTTGATTTCCAGCTTATGCCTTCCTTGAAAAAAAATAAGTAATAAAAACAAAATATAAAAAAAAAACAGAATACACCTCAATAGTAGTAGGACCCATACTCAGAAGGAGACCACCCAAGATATATTGGGAATGAACTCAGACTGATGCCTATTGCAGGTAAATTGTAAAAAATAAATAAAAATAAGGGGTCATTAAAATATGTACCTGATAAATTTATGAATTAAAGTTTATACATTTATACATTAAAGTATATAGAAATAAAATTAGGAAATAAAAAATGATACTAATAAAAATATTGAAAAACACGTTAAAAAAAGATGAAGCAGATGAGGAGTTTCCCTGACTGTGCTTACCACGTCTTCCCAGCTAGTGGTGCTCTCAGGCACCTTCTTCCCTCAGGCCTGCATCTGGCAGTCTGCAGCAGCTGGCTGAGAAGATGGCATGGATGGCTGTGAGGCTGCTCCCAATTCACAGAATGGAGAGCCAACAACCACTTGTGAAGCCCAGTCAGTACAACTGCTCTCAGCACCCAGGGGCATGGCTTTTCACAGTGGGTGGCCAGACCTACCTTCTATTCTCCCTGCAGGTCCTCTGCTCTGCAAAGCTGTTTGCTGAGTTTTCACAAGCCAGCAACTGGACAGGCTGTAGTGGAAGGTCCGTCCATGCCATCAGATCTGTTCCCCATGTGCTGAAAGGGTCATGGGCAATCTGACCCACCCTCCTCTCCTGCTCCAGAAACCCCCTCCTCCCCAAGAAACGCTGCAGATTCTCTGATCAGAACCACTCTAACCCGCCCTTCCCCAGGACTGCACTCCTAGTCATTCTCTGCCCCTCCCCTATCTTGTCCTATGGAGCAGGAATGAATTCAATCTGTTCCACTCTACCACCTTCCTAAATGTTCAGAATTTCACCAATACTTTTAATTATCTACTCAACATATTCTGGAATGTATCTAGGATTACATTAAACTTTGCAGAATTCCAAAACCTCATTCCCAATTCTAGGCTCCATTTGTTTATGCTGTTTAACTAAACTGGCAAGACAGGCTAAGTTAGATTATGTGCTACATAAAATTTAGGTTTTGGACAAAATAACACTCTGTAGGTGAAGCTCTAAAATACAGACAATATCATCCTTTACCTTATATTCTGATACTGTTTTTATATGCCAGCAATAAGCAACCTGAGGAGGAAATAAAAAAAATTCCCAATTTGGCTCTTGTTAACAACCAAGAGCCAAATATTCAGAAATAAATTTTAAAACAACATAAAAATCCCATACACCAAAAACTATGAAATATTGCTAGAGGAAATGAAAGAAGACCTAAGTCGATGAAAGGACTTTTTCTGTTTAGGGAGTGGAACACTAAAAAGAGTTAAAATGTCAATTCTATGCAAATTGATTTAGAGTCCCAAAAACCTACTTTGCAGAAACAGAAAAACCAATCACCAAATTTATTTGGAAGGGCAGGGTTCCATGAAGAGCCAAAAATACTTGAGAAAGAAAAATGAAGCAGCAGATCAACATTACCTAACTTTAAGGTACATTACAAAGCTATAGCAGTAAAAATAGCATTGAACTGGCATAAAGAGAGATGTACTGGCTAGAGGAATTAAAATGAGTGTTCAGAGGTGCCCTATCATCTATGGGCAATTTATCTTTGATTAGGCTTAGTTCAAGTCACTAAGCCTAAGGTTCACAAAGAGCAACCTTTTCAAAATATCCAGTTTTAATAACTGTATACCCATATCTGAAAAGAATGAAAGATGACCCCTACTTCAAAAACCTTATTAAAAATGAACTTTTAAAAGTTTATCGCAGATCTAAACATTAGAACCAAGACCATAATATATTTAGAATAAAATGTAGGATATTTTAAGGATCTTGTGATAGGAGGTGGTTTCTAGACCTTACACTCAAAGCACGAGCATCGAAAGAAGAAAATGATAAATGAGATCTCCTCAAAATTGAGCATATTTTTCCAGCAAGGGATTTTGTAAAAAAGGGAAAAGACAGTCTATGCAATGGGAGACAGTATTTGGAAACCACATATCAGATAATACCCAGAGTATACAATCACAATATAAAGACAAATTATCCAATTAAAATTGGCAAGAGACATGGCCACTTTTTCAAAGAGGAAATACAAATGCTCCAAAACATTAAAAGATGCTGGTGATTAGAAAAATGCAAAATAAAACCCAAGGAGATATCACCTCACAACTACTAGAATGTCCATTATTAAAAAGAAAAAAAAAAAGAAAAACAAGTGGAGGATGTGGAGAAAGAGGTACATTCATTTATTTTTATCTATTTCTATGTTTATGGGAACATAGAATTGTGTAACCAATCTGGAAAGCAGTTTGAGGTTCCTCAGGATGGTAAATATAGAATTGCCATGTGATCCAGTAATGCCATTACTGGATATATATTCGGAGGAACTGAACGTAGGGACATGAACAGACATTTGCACACGGATGTTTATAGCTGCATTTTTCACAACTGCCAAGAGATGGAAACAGCTCACAAGTCTGTTAGTAGAAGAGTGGATGAACAAACTTTGATGTTTACATATTATGGAATATTACATCTATAACACTGTATCTGCTCACAAAGCATGCAGCAATGTGGATGAAACTTGAAGACATTATGTTGAGCAATTTAAGCCAGAAACAAAAGGACAAATACCGTATGGTCCCACTAATATGAACTAACTATAATGAGGAATTCTGTGAGGTAAAGATGAAGACACAGATTATCAAGAGACAGAAAGAGGGCAAAATTCGGGCATTTCATGTTGTAGGTGTACAGAATGTTTAATGGGGTTGATTGTAAAGATCTGAAAAGGATAGCACAATACTATGTGATGATAGCACAAAACTATGTGATGATAGCAAAGTATTTTAAGTACATTGAACAAAACTGAAGACTGAAAGAGGAAGGCTTGGGGCATATACAACACCAGAAGGAACAACAGAGAATAAAAACTAGGACTGTATAACAGTGAAACCTACAGTGGACAATGATAGTGATTATATGTACAAATATAAGAAAAATTTCACTTGAGAAAGAACAATTGAAGTACTTAAAAATGGGATGGTATACGGATCTGCCAGTTAGAAATTTTGTGTAGCCCAGAAAAGCCTTGTTCTTGAACCCAATTCAATATTGTAGGGTGGAACTCCTTTGACTAGATTATCTCCATGGAGGTATAACTCTCCCAGTTGCAACTTTGCATGAGTCTGCAACTTTGATGAGATTATCTCCATGAAGATGTGATATGCCCAATTGTGTGTAAAGCCTTTTGATCAGATGGAGATGTGACTGCCTATTACAGGTAAGTCTTAATTAATTTTCTGGAGTCCTTTAAAGGGGAAAACATTTTGGAAAAAGCTTCAGAGCCCATACAGACAAAGACTTTAAAAATGCAGAAGGAAAATGCCCCTGAGAAAGCTTTATGAAACAGAAGTCTTGGAGAGAAAATTAGGAGATGTTGTCGTGTGCCTTCCTAGCTGACAGAAATGTTCTTGACAGCGTTAGTCTTCCTTGAGTGAAGGTAACCTTTTGTTTGAGCCTTAATGGGGACATTTTCACTGCATTAGAACTGTAAACTTGCAACTTAATAAATTCCCTTTGTAAAAGCTATTCTGTTTCTGGTGTATTTCCTTCTGGCAGCTTAATGTACTAAGAAAATGGAGAAAACAGTTAATGCAAACTAGGGTCTATGGGTAACCAAACATTGTAACATTGGAGTGTTCTTTAATTATATCTGTCACTAATGCAGGGATATGATGGAGGGCTATGGGATTCTTTTTCTCGTTTCTCTTTTTCTTTTCTACTTCTCTTGTCTTCGTGGAAGTAATGAAAATGTTTCACATAGACTATGGTGGTGAAATTTATGTGGGAAAATTATATGATTATTTGAAATTTAGGTGGGAAAATTATGTGATTATTTGAAATTTAGGTGGGAAAATTGTGTGATAATTTGAGGGAAGTAGAATGGTACAGCCCCTGTGGAGGGCACTGAGGTGATTCCAAAGAGACTAGGTATACAGTTGACATATGATCCTGCAACCCCAACAGTAGCAAGGTCTTGGAAGAACTGAAAGCAAGGACATGAATAGACATTTGCACACTGTGGTTTATGGTGGCATTTTTCATGATGTGCAATTGACGGAGATATTCTAAGGGTACACTGACTGAAGATGAATGAAGGGTAACATGTGGTAAAGATATATATATATATATATATATATATATATATATATATATATATATATATGTATATATACCATGGAATAATGAGCAGCTGGAGGAAGAAATAATGTGGCATGCAATCTTGAGAATGAACCTTGAGGACATTAAGCTGAAGGAAAAAGGCCAGGGGTAAAAAAAAGACAACATATAGTCTCACTAATAGAAATTAACTTGACAATGTTAAAGTTTATTTAACTTTAATTTAAAGTTAATAGGAATAAACTTTAATAGCAAATTTTGAAAATTGAATTTGAGTGAATAAGTTATCAGGGGATAAAAACTGGGCAGAGATTGGGCAATTGATGATTAAGGAGTAAAGAATAGCCTAAGGCTCACTATAATGGATCCTAGATTGTCACATCTATTCCTGAGTCTTCCTAAATTCTCTTATGAAACTTATTTCTAAAGTCTGAGGTGCTATGCTCTTTGTATATTACAAAAAACAAATCAGACTAAAATTATAGATATGAAAGAAATAGACATGGTTAAGATTAAGGTAAATCAGAATACAGGGAAAAGGATTATATTGTGTGTATTTTTAAACTTCAACCTCTATGTGAGACCAAAAGAAGAGATCTTTATTTGGGCCAAAATATGAATTATTTGTGGCACACCATGTAATTTAACCTGATTTGTCAGTTCATTTAAACAACTTAATTACATGAAAGCTAGAATGGGGAACAAGATGTAATTATTCTGTACAAGTTAATGCAATATTTGGATATATTTCACAGTATTTTGGGCAGAAAATAAAAATGTATTTGCAAAGTCACCTGGAGGGCTGGGGAAAAAAGTCACTAAACTTCTCCACCTGGAGAATTAAAAAAATTCTCTCACATATCAGGTACTCCCAATTAAGTGAGCCACACCCTCGATCTTGGAGTTTGCCTTATGAAACTTATTTCTGCAATTGTAAAGCTAAGCCTGCATGTAATTATGCCCAAGTTGCCTTCAGAGTCTCTTAGGCTGCTCAGATGTGGCCTCTCCTTAAGCAACCTCCATAGATAAACTCACAAACTTCCCCCCATGTGAGA
Source organism: Tamandua tetradactyla (assembly GCF_023851605.1). NCBI lineage: Eukaryota > Metazoa > Chordata > Mammalia > Pilosa > Myrmecophagidae > Tamandua > Tamandua tetradactyla. The sequence goes on from NC_135354.1 coordinate 12,659,325, forward strand.
CATGACAGAGGGGTGTAAATCTCCCTGACAACGTGGGACCTGACTACCAGAGATGGGACAGTACGTTAGTATGCCCTAACAAACGGTATTACTAAGAACCCTAGGGTATACCCTTATAAGTAAGTCTCTATAAAATTTTTTCTTAGTAACTTTTTTTTTTCAGATATTTTAGGCCTCCAAACCGGTCCTAGGCCAGGTAAATACTGAAGCCCAGAGCCACCAGTCTCTTCCAAAACTACAACCAGGTTCATTCCTCTACTCCTAAAAGTCAGCACCCCTTTCCAGCATAAAGAAGTTAAAATTGTTACGGCCTAGATATCCCTTAAGATTAAGAGAAAGATCAAATAAGGGGAAGGAGGTATAACTGAGAAATGAGGATTTAACAAATGATTGACTACTGATTCATGATATAGATATTTCTTTTTAGAATCTAGTATTTTAGTACAACCAGAAGGATATACCTGATTGCTGAGCTGTAATCCAGTAGCCTTGATCTTTGATAATGATAGTATATGGATCTACTTCTCAATGTTTTTTCTTCCATTCTTTGACTATTATAAAAATATTTCTAGAAAGAATTCTAGTTCATGTGATTTATTGAGTCTTACTAATATATCTGAGATAGACAAGCATTAAGCAGCCACAATAAGATACACATTCCATTAGGAAGAAAGCAGATTTATTTGGATTTGGGATTCTAAATGTTTCTCTCTCTACTACCTGCCTGACTCCTGGCATAGGCCCTGGATGTTGAAGAACTCTGGCTCCGGCTTCTCTGGCTCTGACAGTGCTTACAGTCCCCTTCTCTTTCTCCGTTTTGTGAACTATGACTTTTTGACATGTGTTTGTGAGGTTTCTTACCTTTGTAACTACTTTTCCTTTTCCTTTCAGATATCCCATTTTTTCTGTAGGAATAATCCAAACTACGACTTCTTCCTCTTGGCCTACTATAGTATTTCTCAGGGTGGCCCATCCTCTCTCTCCTATCTGAGTTCTTACTAAGATGAGAGCTAGTCTGATCTGGAGACAGGTATATATCTCTATTAACTCCCCCAAATTCATTGTTGGGATTTCTGAACACATGGAGAAAGTTGCAGTGTTTTCCTCTTGGACATTGTTGTATTTCAAATAAGCCTGTAATGGAATAGTTATAAAATAGTTACTACTATGGATTCTGTAGATGGATTTATCCTTTTTATCCTCTGATGTTTAAATGTGTTCAAGATTTTTTTTTTACTGCTTATTATTTTTAAAGGGCCAGCATAAGTTTATTTTTTCTAGTTTTGGTTCTCAGAAATATAAAAATATTCAAATCCTCTAACAAATGGGACGCTGAGTGAAAGCCAGTTAGAAGTTTTAATCAACCAGAATACTTCCCAAGTAGACTATGGTTCAGAACTGAACAAAACAATTACCATATTTTCTTTTAAAGGGTTTCATTATTTCACTGATTGTACAATTTAGATCTGATATCAACAGTGAAGAATCAGTTTTTCAAGTCAAGGGTGGTAGCCTTTGCGGGTATACTGGTTGTGAAAGAAAACTACTACTGGCCAAAGAGAGTTCTAAATATAGGTGGGGGGTGCTTTATTTCCGCTAACATTTTAAGATGATAATGATAAACACTGGCCTAAGTTTTAAATCTACCAAGGGCTTTAAAATGGAATATTCGTATAAAAAATGAAATCTATTTCTATTTGAACAAGAAGATTTAGGGGTTTCCAAAAAACTTTTTTTTAAACAGTAAATTTCACAGGCATGTAAACAATTTAAAAAAATATCTCCCTACTCACACTATAAACAAAAAATTGTAAGAGATGAAACTATAAAAACTCTGAAGAAATCCTATAAATAAATCTCTGTGAAAATGAATTAGTGATGATTTCCTAAATATATATGTGACACTCAAAGAACAAATAATAAAAGAAACATATAAATTAGATTTCATCAAAGTTAAACTGCTTCACAGTATACCATCAAGAAAGTGAAAAGATAACTCACATAATGGAAGGAAATATTTGCAAATCCTTTCTGTGATGAGGGAGTATCGATAGTATATGAAGAACTCAATAATAAGACAATCCAATTAAAAAAATGGGAAAAGGATATGAATAGACATTTCTTGAATAAAGATACACAGATGGTGGAAAAGCACATGAAAAGATGTTCAAAATAATTGGCCATTAGGGAACTCCCCAAAGCATAGCTATTATTTAAAAAAAAAAAAGAAAAGAAAAGAAAAACAAGTATTGGCAAGGATGTAGAGAAACTGATACTCATTGAAATTGGTAGGAGAAAATTAAAATTTTCCGTAAAGTTAAACAACTACTATATGCAATTCCACTCCTACATCTATACAGTCATGCAAAAATCTGTACAAAAATCTTCACAGTAGGATTAGATTTAACAGCCAAAGGTAGAAACAGCCCAAGGGTACATCAATCAATGACTGGCAAAATAAAATGTTATGTACAAACAATGGAAAAGTATTTTGAAGAATGAATGAAGTACTAACACATTACACAACACTGATGAATCTTGACTATGATATCCTAAGTGAATAAAGCCAAGCACAAAATGATAAATACTATATGATTTCAATCATGAAATATCCAGAATAGACAAATCCACAAAGATAGAAAATAGATTAGTGGTTGTCAAGGGATGAGGAGAGTGGGGAATGAGGAGTTACTGCAATGGGTATAATGCATTTTTTTGAGGTGATGAAAACATTCTAAAACCAGATAAAAAGATGGTTGTACAATTCTGAATTTATTAACCACTGCATTGTACATTCTTAAAAGAGCAGATTTTGTGGTAAGTGAATTAAATCTCAACATTATCTGGCATTTCAAACACTGAAATGCTCCTGTGTTGGGGCAATCAAAACCATAACCAGGGGCGGGCCACGGTGGCTCAGCAGGCAGATTTCTCGCCTGCTATGCTGAAGACCCAGGTTCAATTCCTGGTGCTTGCCCATGCAGAAAAAATAAAATAAATAAAACCATAACCAGAAGCAATTCACTGAGATTATACTGAATTTCAGGATTGACAAAAGTAGCTGGCTTCATTAAGAGAATTCTAGCTCTTTTATCTCACATGCTTTTAAACTTAAATTGAAATTTTTTTTCTCAATAAGTAATCTTTTGGTTTTTCTATAGTAAGTGGTTTTAAAATTAAGACATTAAGTCAAGGTTACTAAAACTCTAGTGTGATTAATATTTTATATTTGTAATATAGAAATATAAGCAGACAAGTGTAAAGCAAACAAACAAAGTAAAAGGTAAGATAAACATTCCTTTAAGGCTGTATCTCTTTTCATTTGTAGTTAGGCTAAACTCTTGTGAGAGAAATTAAAAAATAACGTGGCCCTGGGTGCATGAGTGGTTCAGTGGTAGAAGGCTCACCTTGTGTGTGGGAGACCCAGAATGGATTACTGGTCCATGCACCCCACAAAATAACAAACAAACAAACCAATAAAAAATAATGTGGCCCTTAAAACCGTAGGCTATGCTTCAGATAAGACTGAGCACAAACGACCAGCTTGGACTGTCACTGTGCAGCATGCCACTTTAACCAAATATATCCTCAAGTATATCAGTATCTATGTTCTAAAGGAGGCTCTCACGTAAAATGGGGGCCACGGCATGTAATGCTTTGGGTGGCAACAATGACAGAAGTGTCATTAGGAATGATAAAAAAAACACAGCTAAATGATGAATGCCAATGAAAAGAAAGCATCTTGGAAACTGTTGTAAGGGAAACTCACAGCTTCTACAGACATGAATTCTTGGGCTTCCTGAGTACAGAGCCCGGGTTGAGGATTAGGAGACTAGTATGCTCACCCCACCTCTATCTCTACTATAGTGTAACCCACAAGATTTAAAAGATGATGTCCTTTGTGTAATTATCTCTGATCACCTATTATTTGCAGCAAAAGCTATGCCTAGTGTTTTTCATTTTATAATCCCTCTGAAGGATATGTTTTTTTCCAATGTCCTTTAACCCAACAGTGTAACAATTACGGGAAAACCATCAGGGTGTATTTTACTGCAAATTGCCATTTTCCATCACGTCACTGGGCAGAATTCACACTGAAGCTGTTGTCCTGCATACCATTGTCCATTGAATACAGAAAAGGCTGCTTGGCATTCTTCTTCCCTTTAGATAAAAAAATTCAGAGATGTGCTTTTCAGCCACATTCTAATATTCAGGTTAACTCTATTATTAATTAACCCTTTTATTAATTTATCGTAGGCCAGTTTTGCCTTTATTATACTACCTAGGGAGTCCTCACTAAAGTACTCAAATTTCTGAATACTAGGCTTCCACTGACCATTAAAAATGCAAAAGCATTATTCCACTGTTGGTGCCAGTCACCCCTTGGCAAGGATTGCTGTTCTTATACAATGGCTAATTTAACCCATTAGCCATGGAGCAACAGAGGCAAACAGCAAGACAAGCAGAAGTACATCAAAGTATTTCTATTACTAAGAAATACTACTGTCTTAGGTGGTCAAATGCACTTTATGAGATTATTTTGAGCTTCATGTTTATATTTTTATATTATATTTTTTATTCCACTTGTGCATTTTCAGCTTTGTATTTTAAATATTAAATTTATATAAATAAAATATTACAAAAATATAAAACCATAATTATACAAAGAATGAAATAAAAATGCATTCTTTTCAAATCCCTTCTACAGCTCTATATCAGCTTTTAATATTTAAAGTTTTTAAAGTATAATGTTCATGAAAGCTATATATTAAGTGAAAGAATCCCAGAAGTCAAAATAAACAAACCCCATAACTGTGACAAATGTCAATATGTCTGTGTTGAGGGTATTTACGATTGATATTGAACGTACACATTGCCCCTTAGATGTGATTCAAAGTTGCAGCTGACCTAAGGGCGATAAAGCATTCTACTTTTAAAAACTAAGAAAAAAATCATGTAATCAATAATGCAGTTTTCCCAGGATAACATTAACAAAAACAATGATCAATAAAAGATTTCAAAACAGAAAACATACAATCTTCTATTAAAGGCATAACTCAGAAACAGCAGTTTTGCAGGTACCAAATATTTGATTTCTGTTGATCCAGATCCAATTGTTCATAAACATGAAATGCTCCACTCATGTATAAAATAAATCAGCCCATGCACACTCTACTGAAATTTAACATTAACATTTTCCATTTTGGACTGAGAATTTCAAAATAAGCAAAAATGTTAATTTTTACATATGTAAAATGGTAAAAATATAGCCCTTCCATCCTATTCTCTAAAACATAAATAAGTACTGTCTTGAGGTTGGGTGTTTCCTTTATGTTCCAAGCACAAACAGACATAACATACACTTACATCTACATATGCACAAATATACAAATGTACACACAAGCATATATTTATGTATTCCATAAACAGATATATTTTATTTATACTTACATATACATTTTTATATATGGATAGTTACATATCTAGATATGTACAAAGCTACACATATAGATAGACAGATAGGTAGGTAGGTAGATAAATAACATGCATATTGCTTTGCATGTTTTCAACTTTAAAGTAGTATTTATTCCATGTCCTATTTTAGATTCTAATCCCTACTTAATGTAATGACCCATTTTAACTACTGTAAGCTGGACATATCAAATTATCAAATTCATCCATTCCTCTAATCCACTGTAGTGCTGTAGTAGTATTCTCTCTGCATGTGACACACATTGTGTGTGCAAAGGTAGCACTCTCAGTGCTGATTTAGAGGTTCAGGCACCTTTATCTTCGCAAAGTTATAATAGATTGCTCACAAAATCGTTTCATTATTTTCATATCCTCACTCACTCTTGGTATTGACAGATTTTATGAACTTTTGCCTCCGAGGTGTGAAATATCTATTTTAACATGCACTACTCCTATTACTGAGGCTGAACTTTTACCATTTTTACCTTCAAAAATACAATCTGATTTATTTTATTTTATATAACCATATATATAAATGGATGATCAAACATCCATACTCAAGTTCTGCTTTTATATTCAAGCCTGTAATTTTACAAAGTTGTTCCTGAACATTTTTATTATATCTTCTAAAGAGAGGCAAGAGCAGTACTCAATGGCAATTAATAACACCATACTAAAAACGATGTGTGCAAAGCCTCATGTTTCAGTTTTAGTTGTGTGCAAGGGGCTGCAGGAAACATTTAGCTCGATGTTGCCAAAAGAGCCATTAAACAATTTTCCATGATGAATTCATATTTTTATAGTAAAGACTCACACTGTCCAATTTCTATCAACTAGTCTGTGATTTTGAAAATGGCTCCTCTGTAAATGTAATTGTGATTGTCAGAAGCAGTATAAACCTAGAGTCCCTAAGAAGGAAAGCACTATTTAAATCCAATCCTATCCCTTTGTGGGTGAGGAAATGCACGTAGAGGTCAAGCTGCATATACAAGAGTCAAACCATATGTCATGGCCAGTGCTGTAACATGGTAACAGGTTTATGTGTGTGTGCTTTTGTACATGTTAGTGTATGACCAGGCACTTCTGCTTAAGTCTGTATTAGTTGTGCAAGGACAGAAAGGTGCCTAAGACAAAACAAAGACTAGCAGGGAAAGAAGTTTTGAAAGAATCCTTGAAAAATCCTGATTGAAATCAGCTTGACTTTCATGAATGTTACTGATTAGCAGGTGTTCTACTTGTTGGCTGTTTCAATTCCTGTGTAATTCCTCAGACTAGCAGAAAATATCCATAGTTTGAATCCTATTGTTTTCCAAATTGTGTGACATTTTGCCTGACATAACACAACAAAATCATTCAGGTTAGGAGCTGATGAAATTACAAACAAAGTAGGATTCAACTAATGGATGGTTGAAAACATCAAGTATTACATCTGCCTTTACTTTTGCCATAAAGAATATTTAAAAATAATTATGGATAATTTACATATCACTCCTTCACCTACTATCAACATCATATAACTATCAGTTTGGAGACATGATGTTCTATATTACAAGTATTTAATTAGTAAAAACACTACAAAAAGTGAATCAAGATTTAGGTTCTTGAGTAGCTCCAGAAGAAAGACAGAGCCCAATGGGTGCAAGGTGCAACTAGGCATTTTGACACAATGCCACCAAAAAATTAGTAAATGAAGTTGTGTTACACTATACCTAGAAAATCAACTACAAAGAAGGGAACGTAATGCGTTTGTTATCAGATTGTAGTGTCTAATTTTCAAAAGAACAGATGATTATTTTCAGAGGATTTTCTATAAATAATTCAAACATTAGAAAAGAGTTAATCTTTCCAATCTAGACCTTATGATTCAAAAATATCATGCTAGTACATGTTGTGATTTTGTCTAGGATCTACATTGTACTGGTAATGAGGAGGGCTGGAAAAGGAGAGATAAAGGACATTTACTGATTGCCAAGGGCCAGACACTGGACCAGAACTGTACCTCTCCATTTAGGTACATATTATACTCCCTTGTTCTCTCACCCCACTGAAGACTTTAGTGCAAAGCAAATTCACCACCTTCGCCACACATATTGCCGACCTTGAATTGAATCACTTTCCCCACATTCTTGAATTCAGGCAGCACATCTTCAAAGAACTCGACGAACTGCTGGTAGGTTTCCTCCTCACTGTACTCCAGGCTAGCATCAGGGTCATAGTCATCTCGTCTGCACTGCTCCATTCCAAATGTCATTAACATGTTTTTGATAAGAAGGGTAGGACTCGAGGATGAGAAATTATGTTCACATGAACATCTGCCAAGGGAAAATACCCCTTAAATTCACCAGTATACTAGTTAAAAATAAAACATTAAAAGCTTGCTTTAAACTTTGAGGTAAAGACTCAAGTAACTTGGCTATTTTGACTTAATTTTTAGACTCAGATATCAAATTTCAACCTTCAAGAAAACGGTTTTAAGACTGATCAAAACATTGTTTCTTCTTAAAATGTAAAGTTGGAAATTTTATTAGCCTTATGCTACTGAGCTACCTTTTAATAAGATTAAGGAAGTCTCATAATGTTGAACCCTAGGGAAAAATAAGGCTCACTGGCAATAACAGTGAACAAAAACTATCATACAGTTTTTCAGAGAAAGGTGAGACTGATAATACAACCAGGTTCTGTGCAATCTTCTTTTACTCAAACACTTAGAAATGAGAGTAATCTAAGTTACAGGAATATTTCAGTTTCACAGATGTCAAGCACTTGATAGTTGCTTAGCATTTTTACATTTTTTCCCTCTGATACTTACAATCCTGTAGGACAGTTTATAAATAAGGAAACTAAGGTCTAGTGAGGCATACTGTGACTTCTCTAGCTGGTAAGAAAAGGATCCAACAGATCAGAATTAACCTGTTGCCTGTTCATTATATTGTAAAATATTATTGAATTTTTATTAAAACTGAGCTAAATTATGCTGTACCTGAGTAAATAAAAAAAATCCCTGATATTACTCTAATTTCTATTTTACTTCTTTCTAAAATTAAATGAAAAAAGGTTAACTCTAGGTTCCAATTAATAAAAAATGTTCTAGTTAGATTTCCAATTGTAAAAATATAACAAAATTTTTACAAAAAAGAACCAAAGAATTTTGGAAGACAAAAAGCTGAAGACACACAGGGCAAGGGTTAGAAAAAAAAATGGCCATGAAATTACTTAATGTTTAAATTGTTCCCATTTTCCATGACCATAATATATATCTATATCACTACTATGATAAAGCATAGAATGCTCAAAGTGACCAGAAACATTCAGTGCTCATTAAGGTGAAATTTTATATTTTCCAAATGACCTGCTAGATTACTCAACATTTTATGAGATCATTCTTTCTAAGTATAACTATCCAGAGAAGAAAGAGTGATCATTTACTCTGTATGGCAGGGTTAGCAGTGTATTGAAAGTTTTTAAGTATGCGGCACATCAAGGAACCAAAATTCTATTTATGTTTTACATACCTAAATGAACTTGGCCTAGTTCCTAGAGTGTCAAATAAGCATTTATCACCTTCAGAACACAGGCAAGATCCCCATCTAGGGAAAATCCCATCTTGACCCGGCGGTAGTCGATACAATGTGAGTATATTTTAAGGACAGCCCTATAGTTCCTTCCTATAGTTAAGTAAGAGAATTTATCTGTGGAAAGGCTGTCTAAAGCAGTGGTGTCACATATGTGCAGTTATCAGAAGTACTAAGATTTCTCAGGTGCTGTCCTCAAGCTAAAATCAGACTCAACAGATGGGGACTTGGAACTCATATTTTCATATTAACCCCTACCTTGTTCTAAAAATTAGCCATAATCTGGGAACCACTGGATTAGAATATGCTATACATATTCAATACCTAAATACTTGAATTGAGTCAGGCTGCCAGGAAAACAAGTTAGACATTACTGTAGAGAAACGATGGCTGATAAATGTTGTGGATATCTGAGTGTACCCTGACTCCCCCTCTTTTTCTCTTATCAAGGGCATGTTCAGATAACCAATGGGTATTACAAAAAAGGAGTTGTTCAAGATGAAGACTATTTCTTGGCCCCAGGTTTGTCCCTCATAGAACCACCAAGTTCCGCACTAAATTAGGCTTCAATCATTTACTGAAGATCTTTGTTAGAAACATTCTCATGAAAATTATATACGCATCTGTTGTAAAAATCTGTCAATGTTATTCTTGACTCCTGCTCAATATCTTTTATATGTAAAATTCCATTTAGAATTGGGTGGCAGGAAAATCTGCATCTTCCAAAACAACACTTGTTTTTCCTTTTTTGTAAGAATTATTATTGCACATTCTCAAAATGCTTGCTTTCTCTTTCTCTCTTTGCTCTCAATTTTCTGTGTTTTACAGTGGAGTTGATAATGGGCTTCTATAAATCTCTTCTGGAACTAGGTTAGGTATGTATAAGTACTCCATAAATAAAATTTAGTGAGCTTCTATAATTTACTTCTGTAAGTAAGGTGAGATATAAGTTTTCAATAAATGAAGTTCACTGTTAATCAGTGATTATGTTCTTTTAAGGGTAAAAGAAACACGCTCTTTAAAGCTGCCACTCAAGAAACATATAAAAAGCAACAGCAACAAAAATCCCACAAGGGTTTGAAAATCAAACTCTGTCCTCATTACAAAAACAAGCAGTAAAAGAGATGTTTAGGTTATACAAATGTTTTTCTGGTCATGTGACAAACTTAATAAGGGATAATCCAGAAGAAGCCTCTAAGGCTGTTTATAACAGAAGAAGTATAAATTTATCTGAAGGGATGATGCTAACTTATAACTTTTAATTCATTGAATTTAATCTCATAATTCATCACTAGAAGAATGAAAATACTTGTATCATTTTCATTCCTCTTTAACCTATTAATGCTGAAATTTCATATGCTTATGAAAATATTAACCTTTTAATGCTGAGATTTTGTATGCCTATGAAAATACTAAGAAATGTTCACAAACTGATTTGGCCACCTCACCACTGCACTATTTACTTGAAATGACTCTGAAAGCAAAACAGACTACTTCTCTTTCCATAATAATCAACTGATTTTCTGAAATAGTTAGGTCATCTCCTCTTCATTTACTTATGTAACAGAAGGAAATTCCATAATCAGACTACCACAAGTTTTAAAAGTGAAGGAAATATTAGAGACATACCATAAATAATGAATTATGCAGGTGGAGAAGCTTAAATGTAATTTAGTTCAATTACTTACACAAATGTGAAGTCTTGTTGCAGTTTTCTTTCCAAAACAAACCACTGTACATTTTTTTTTCTTTTGTGGGTGATTTTTTACCATCAATCAATCTGATTTTTTTTTTTTTTTTGCATGGGCAAGCGCTGGGAATCAAACCCAGGACTCCAGCATGGCAGGTGAGAACTCACCCTACTGAACGACTGTGGCCCGCCCAACACTCATTTTTAATGAGATTAGACATATGTCAAGGAAACAATTCAAAAGGAAAAAAATATCTTCTCTCCTTTCTTTAGTTCCCAGAACCTCAAGAGGAGGCTTTTACCATTAACCAAACCATGTGAATTATTTCAGAGAAAGTTTATTCTCATACAGTCCCCACTATAAAATATGAAAAGACATATATTTTACATTACTAGCCTGCTAATCCTGGAGGCACTTTAAAACCCTTGGAGATATTTCAAAAATACAGATGTCTAGTCCTAGAGATTATGATTTAATTTGATGTAGAGTCTGGACATAGCTTTTTAAAGCTTTCCAGGTGATCCTAATGTACATCCAAGACTGAATACTGTTTTGATGAAATGTAAAAAGTTCTGAGAACTTAAAGTGAAAAGGAAAAGAGAGGCTTTTAAAGAAGGAAAAATCCTCATGGCACAGATAATTTTTGAATAAAACATGAGAGATGACAATTTTTATGAAATCCATATGAACTTGTCTAATCATATCCCTTTTTAGGATTAATAAAACAGTTCAGATTATGGTTAGAATGTCTGTTCTGTAGATTTCATCACAGCTGGATTCATTTAAACATTATGAATTATTTACCTATTGAGTTTAATCATAAATGAGCCAAGTTATAAAAATTACAAGTGCCCAGCATAAGTGCCCAAATATTTGCCGAGTGCATGAAGATATCAACACTGTTTTTCAAAATAATTACTTCATTTCAAAAACACTGATTAAAAAAGAGAACAAGACGAGTCTCTCAGAAAAAAAAAAAACAGAAACAATAAAGTAATGAATCTACCATCAATACATGTAGAGTACAGGGTGCCAGGCACTGATCTACATGCTTTCTCTGCATCCATGCATTCATGCATTTCATCCTCACAAACTCCTTATAAAGGTGACAATATATATATTTTTTAAATCTGTTTTGCAGATGAGGGAACTAAGGGCCATGGGGAGGAATTTTAAATCCAAAGTGATATCTGTGCAGGCCAGTTTCTGAAGCCAGAGGTCTTTTCTTGAGTCTGAACACAGTAACTAAAAGTGGTGAATTAAAACACTTCTCTTCAATGTGCTCTGATTCTGTCCTTCGTGAAATTCCTTTGGGCATGGCATTTTTTTACAGCTTACTTTTGTACGAAATGTTTGCTAATCAAAAAGCAAGATTCAAGTTGCACTAATCTCTCGAAATAGCAAAAATAAATGATTTTCCCATCTAAGTTTCCCAATATTCATTCACAACACAAGTACAAGAAGAAGACAAAAAAGCAAAAGGTCTTCAAAAAGCATGGAATGCAACGGAAGTGTACATCAGAGAAGCAGACTAAACCCACCCACAGCACAGGTAGGGGAGAAGCTGAAAACAACCTCTTGAGGATCTGGAAAAACAGTAACAATTCAACAGATACTTAATTATGAACACTTTATACTGAATCCAGAGTGCCTTTCACCCAAATAAAACTTCAAAAATTTCAGCGTTCTTGACTCCCTTAATTTTGACATAATAAAAACAAAGTTAGTTACCTAGCTCCAAATCTGCAAGACCCTGTTTTATTGTAGAATGGACAATTAACTCGATCTTTCTCCATTATTCTTAAATCCATGGGTAGTTGTGGGTTTTGCCACAAAGCCTTATTTTCTAACTATTAAAAATAACAAAGACTTATTGGTAGAGCAAAAAATCATGAAATTTTAAATATCTAAAAATACACTGAAAGATTTTGTCAAAAATAAAAGTGGATTCATTTACCAGTATGTCTATGTAAGTTACAAAATACAATCGAGATAATACAATTATTCTGATAAGTGAACTATAGTTGTCTTTTGGGTTCTTGATATTTCTCCTTATTAGGCATGATTACTGCTACTAAGAGCAGTGAAAAAAGATATCTTCTGTCTATCCACCCTGAAAAGGATGTAAGTACTTATTAAGAACCACCACTGATAGAAATATGTTACTCTAAATCAAGTAAAACAATCGACTTGGGGGGTGATAGCAATGCATAAATTCTCTAGAGTCTATAAATAGTCACAGGGGTGATTCAATACCAAGTTTCTGTTCATCAATATATTTTTGTTCTTATTGTATGAATATCATAACCATAAGTGATTTCAGATACCTAGGAGTGACCTGAAAAACTAAGACTGGTGGAAGTATTGTTTTCAAAGAAATGGTTACAGTTTCAAATTCACTGTGAAAGGTTTTGAAATACCTTTTCAGCCTGATTGAAAATCTTCCACGCAGCTTCCTACAAATGATGTAAACATAAAACTAATGAAACCTGCAAGTAAGTCGCATCAGGTTGTTCTGTTTAAGAATTATATATATAATATTTTTTTAAACACAAACATACAGAAGTTATCAGGATCTACAATACCAATCTTTTAAAAGCTTTCAAAGGACATACAGCTGAGAATTATTATTCAAATATGCAATTTAAAATATCATATTGAAAACAATCAAGTATTTTCTTATAATAGCTTCAATATGCAATATTTAGTATATTTTATCATATACACCACATTCTAGTTTTTAAGAAGTATTTGTGAATCTTATAAAATACAATGCTAGCTACACAGGTAACAAGAAAAATTGAAATCAGGATTTATGAGAAAAAGCTTTTTAAAAAGGAAGTTCTGCAATATGCTAGTAAATTTCTACTTAACTGCCATTTATAGATAAGTTTTAATTATGTTCAACAGAGTTACTCGATAACTCTGTCTAGTCAAGTTTAATTCAACTTGCACAAAACAACATTTTTCTCTATTTCTCCCTGCACCATCTCGAAATGCTCTATCTCAGTATATGGTGCACACACTAAACTCCTATGAGTATGATTTGAATCTTTCTCCCTTTCCCTTCCCTCCTCCCAATCAATGTATTGTCTAGAGTTCGTAGACTATGCCTCAACATTAAGAAATCTGTGTATTTATCTTTAGACTATAATCCAAACCATTATAATCTCCTAACTAGAAGACTAACCCTCAAACGGGACAGTGTATTTCCACTCGTGCCTCTGTTCTCACAGTTCCTCACTCCCCATTGTTCATGCAAAAATTAGAATGATCCATTAAAGGGTAAAACTATGAATTAAATGAAGCTATATCTTGCTTAAAAACTTTTCAAGTGACTTTCTATTACACTGAGCATAAAAGCCAAATTCCTCCCCATGGCCCAAAAATCCTTACATCATCTGACGCAGCCGTCTCTGGACCTCATCCCCTTCTGCTCTATCCTTTGGTCTCCAGGTTTCAGGCATCCTGGCCCTCTTTCAGTTCCATGTTCAGCCCTCTTCTTTCTGCCTCAAACTTTTCTCCCTGAGATCACTGCGCTCAGTTTCAGCTCAAACATTAGCACCTCGCACATCTTCCTTGACCATGCAATCTAAAGAAATAACTCCCTATACCTATCACTGTAACATGGATAGCAACACAGAATAGTAACACAGAAATAATTCCATGTTATTTCTTTCTAGCACTTAACTAGAAACTGCATATTTTTTAAAAAACTATATAGTTTTATATACAAATACATATTTTCTGGTACTGTCATTTAAATGGTATCTTGCTTCTCTCTCTTAATATCTTAAAAGAGATTACAGTTCATCTTTCCTTGACTTACCCATCAGCATATGCCTTTTCGATGATAATGCTACTTGAAACATAATATTGGATAGTTAACTATCTTATAAAATGGAAATAATGTATTTATTTTCATCTTAATCATGATGGGCTAGAAATACTCTGCACAACCTTTTTTATTGTGTCCCAGATGACAGATCATCAAATAATTCCATTGGGAATTTTAGAACTCTAGTTTGAGCAATACTTTTCAGGTGAGACAAAATCACACTAGATTTTAGCACTCAATTTTTATAGAGAGGAATCAGTTTCAGTTTTAATAGTATAATCTCCAATAGATGTCTTTCCAGGATCAGTTTAAAGCTTAATCTCCTTGTAAAGGAAGTCTAGTGAGACTAGAAATGAGAAAAATGAAGTATATTCTAAGCATATTTTAAGGAACATATAATATGTGTTTCTGCTGTATGCTAGATATTTCTCTAGTGTGTGGATATGGAGCAATGAAAAAGACACAGTGCATGTTCTCACTGACTTAGTTTTCTAGATGAAAACAAAAAAGATCATTTCAAATAGCTCATTTCATAGGAAGTATGAAAGTGTCAAGTAAATTTGACAGTTTACTTGTCAAATTCATCACTCTCATATCTACGCTCTAAGAGGATATGTATTTATCTTTCTGTGTCAATAATTACCTCTCTTTCTCTTTTCTCCTGTAGTTTCTGCTCCTCTTGTTCTTTTTCTTTTCTCTTCTGTTCTTCCCATATTTTCTTCAGCTTTCTCTTTAAAGGAAAACAGAAAGAAAGGTCATTTTTTCCATATTCATTTTCTAAAAACATTTTAAATATGAGGAAAATAAATGAAGAAATTAATTTAAAAATTAAATAAATTGATGAAGCAATTTTAGTTGTTTTAGGGCAGTATCAGTTTTTAAGTTTAAGGTCATTGTGAATTTTAAGTAACCGTTATTTTTATTACCTTATTAGTTATTAATTTGAAGAATACCGGACCAATTGTTCTTCCTGCAATTTTTCATCTGCCTCTTCCTTTTCCTTCTTTGTCCTGAATTCTTCTTGTGCCTTTCGCTCCCTTAGTAACCAATCCTCATGTAATTTTCGTCTATCAATTTAATGATAAAAATCAAAATAATAAAACAGATAAGTCAAAGGAAATCTACAAAGACACACATGCATAACATACATACACATGATGGCAAAATGATGTTTTGGAAAAGATTAAAATATCATAAAAACCATTTTCTGTAAAGCACTTAAGAGAGATAAGAGAAATAAGAGAGCCAGAAGATATGAGTAGAAATCTTGGAAAAGAACTACGTTCCAGCAACCCTCTTCCCACAGGTAATAGTTTAAACTACTATTTCCATGTTTCATGTATGTGTATCTATGGCATTTCCATTAAAGAACTGACATTAAGCCTTTCCTATTAGTGGTTTTTGGTGCCATAAAAGATTATAAACAAATTTAAAAGCAACATCTAGCTTTTTACGTTCAGAAAGTACTGCTCTTCCAGTTTACTCGCTTTAAGGGTAGTGATTTCATGATGGCACCACAATGAAGCCTGGCTTCTTCTGCCATAAACCTCAGACTTTTTTTTCTCTATGCTCTTAAGAGATTCTCATGATTTGTCCCCAAACACCTAAACTGTTGAAAGGAGGAAAATAAAACTACAATGTGACCTGTATTTAAAAAAAAAAATAAAAGAATGCTATAGGTTATAAGAAAGGAGAAAAGTAAAAATAAATAAATAAATCAGAAGATGTTTCATTTTAAAACTAACCAATTATAACGAGTGATGCTATCTTAAATGTAGTGCCTCAGACATTCATATTACTAGTTTTTAACTTAAAGATGGATTATATTTCAAAGGTTTATTTTACAAATCAGGTGGTCAGGATCTAGATTGCGTTTACCTACTCAATTTGTAAAGAAGAACCTACGGGCAGGGTGGGGAGGATGGCGCTGCTGCGCGAGCAAGCGCAGTGTTGCGCGGCTGCAAGACCCAGGCTCAGATGAGTAGCGGTCAGACCAGCAGGCGGAAGGTTTAAGTTGGCTCTTTGCTCTCCGAAACTTTTATGAAATAACCGTCCCCTACCCGAAAATGCTCTAGTGTTGCTTCCCTAAAGCAATTCTACTGTACATCGCGAGTGCTTTATCTCTATCTTCCCATGTCATAGGCGGTTCACATCACACGTCTCCTTCTTTTCTCCTCATCCACCCACGAAGCTTCAGCCTGCCCACAGCTGCACAACTGCCCTCCCACTTCACACACAACTGTCTGACCTTAAGGGCTCCTCCGGCTGTGCCACCTTCTTTGCAGCTCTTTCAGTGCCTTACACACAACTCCAGACTCCACCCTCTACACTCACGCCTGCCAGGTTAATAAGAGAGCCTAACTGCTGGTGTCACAAATGTGCAATTACTGCTCTCAATGAGTTTACAGTCATATCAATGTGTAGATAATATAAAGATGCATGCAAAGATGCAGTTTGCATGGCATAGCCCAATTGAGGATTCAGGGAGAGGTGTCATATGTCTGTTCTGGAGGAAGATGCACTTTCCCCAGTAAAGAAGGTTAAGGACGAAGTCTCAGGCAGATCAACATAAACAAAGGAACCAGGAAGCGAATCTGCAGGAAAAGCTGGAATTTGACAATCAAATTTAGAATGTAATTGACGATTATCAAGGAAAGGAATTTGAAAAACTTTTAGGGTGGACGGAATGGGATGGAGGCAGGCCAGCGGTTTATCCCCTAGGCACTGGTTTGGAAAGGTTTATGTACCCTTTCCAAAACATAGAACAGCCATGTTTTAAAGCTGATTAATCTTGTGGGAGCTACTATTTGTCTTAATTGCTATTCAGTAGTGTAGGTTGAAAACCTGATTAGGTTGTCTCCACAGAGATGTGACTCACCCAACTGTGGTTATGAAGTTTCGAATAGAGAGAGATGTGACTCCACGCATCCACTGCTAAGTTTGTGAAATCCTGTCATTATTTCTTTGACTATCCCTTTTGCCATTTTCCCCTTCCTTCTCATTCTGAGACTCCCATAACACATATATTTCTTGTGTTTGTTTCTTTGGCTGTCAGACCATGTTTGCCAAACATCTGACCAAGGTGAATCTTCTCCATCCTGCAACCTGTTGCCCTCCTAGCTTCCCTCGGATAGCACTTCAAGTAACTCAGATTGATTCTTTACTGATTCCTTTATTGATTACTTTACTGATACCCTTTAAAAGAGGAAGCACTTTGGAAAAAGTTGGAGATTCTGACAGAGCAGAAAATGTTGACAGAATGACAAGAGACACAAAGCAAACAGCCCACACCACCAGAGACCTTTGGAGATGAGGGAGAAACAAGTCCCTAGGGGAGCTTCATGCAGCATGAAGTCTGAAGAGAAAGCTAGCAGACCTCGCCATGTTTACCATGTGCATTTCCAGATGAGAAAGAAACCTTGAACTTTATCGGCCTTTCTTGAGTGAAGGTAACCTCATTAATTTGGACATTTTTATAAACTTGCTTTCACTGGAACATTTTCTCTGCCTTAGAACTATAACCTAGGAAACAGAGGAGACAGCCAAACTCCTATAAACAGGGGAACTTCAAAACAAGGAACAAGCAAAAAACTCAGGACAAAACAGAGACCCAGAAAGACAGGGAAAACCCTGCAAATTGAATTCACCTTGGTCAGACGTTTTGTATAGGAGGGGTGAAGCTTAAGAAAATCTATCAGCCAGCTGGTTACAAACTGAAGAAACAGTCCATGGAGTAAATCTCAGAGTGAACATTTTAAAATATATGGTGTGAAATGAAGAGTACAAAACAAAGAAACAGGAACTAATGGACTAGCCATAGGAAGAGAGCAAATATTCAGAAAATGTCAACAAAGAAGAAAAAAATATGGGTATACTGAAAAAGCCTTTAAAAACTACCTTAAAGTGCTTAAAGACGTGAAAGAGAACAAAGGAAAGGCACCAAAGATCCTATATAAATAAAACAATGAATGAACAATATGAGGATGTGTGTAAAGAAGTAGAAATGTTAAAAAGGAATCAAATAGAACTATTGGAGATAAAGACAGCAGTGGCTGAAATGAAAAAAGCCCAGGAGAATTTCAGGAGCAGAATGGTGATGGCAGAAAAACTTTGGTGAGCTTGAAGAAAATACACTTGAAAAGAATCAGGCTGAGATGAAGTAATAAAGAAATATTTAAAAGCAAGCATAGGGATGCATGGGTAATTCAGTGCTAGAATTCTCAGCCTGTCATGCAGGAGACCTGGATTCTATTCCAGGCCCATACACTGTATACATATATGAAGGAAAGAAAATGAAATTCAAAAAATGGTGCTGTGAAAGCAGGATATTCACATGGAAGAGAAAAAATTGTGATCCCGCCACACATAAAAAAGCAAACGTGGTCTGACAGTCAAAGAAACACACACAAGAATTATATGTGTTGACTTCCGGAGAAGATGGCGGCTTAGTAAGACGCGCGGGTCTTAGTTCCTCCTCCAGAAAAGCAACTAAAGAAACAGAAACAATACGATAAACAGCTCCCCGAGTCACGACAGAGACCAAAAAGTCAGCGTACCCCATTCTGGAACAGCTGAACGGGCAGGGAGAATCTGCTGCGGTGAGATACCTGAGGGGTGCACGTTTTCCCCGCCGGGGCGGCTGGCGACTGGGGTCCCCTCCACGCACGTGGCTCCCCAGTCTGACTGGGAACGTTGGATAGCGGGGCCCTCCCGTCACGCTTGGCATTTCGGGCCAGCTGGGCAATTAGGACCGGCACTCTCCCAAGCCGCGTCGGCCAGCGACCCCCGCCTCCACGCGCGGTTTCCTGGGCCGACTGCCGTGCAGACAGACGAGCACCACGAGCGCCACCTACTGGGCAGGAAAAGAAAAACAGAGCCCAGAGATTTCACAGAAAAACCTTTCAACCAGCTGGGTCCCACACCCAGGGAAATCTGATCAAATGCCCAGACACCAGCAGAAAATAATGGATGTCGCTCGGAAAATTGAAGATATGGCCCAGTCAAAGGAACAAACCAATAGTTCAAATGAGATACAGGAGCTGAGACAACTAATGCTGAATATACGAACAGAAATGGAAAAACTCTTCAAAAACCAAATCAATAAATTGAGGGAGGACATGAAGAAGACATGGGCTGAACAAAAAGAAGAAATAGAAAATCTGAAAAAACAAATCACAGAACTTATGGGAGTGAAGGACAAAGAAGAAAAAATGGAAAAAACAATGGATACCTACAATGGTAGATCTAAAGAGACAGAAGCTACAATTAGTGAACTGGAGGATGGAACATCTGAATTCCAAAAAGAAACAGAAACTATAGGGAAAAGAATGGAAAAACTTGAGCAGGGGATCAGGGAACTGAATGACAATATGAAGCGCACAAATATACGTGTTGTGGGTGTCCCAGAAGGAGAAGAGAAGGGAAAAGGAGGAGAAAAACTAATGGAAGAAATTATCACTGAAAATTTCCCAACTCTTATGAAAGACCTAAATTTGCAGATCCAAGAAGTGCAGCGCACCCCAAAGAGAATAGACCCAAATAGGTGTTCTCCAAGACACTTACTAGTTAGAATGTCAGAGGTCAAAGAGAAAGAGAGGATCTTGAAAGCAGCAAGAGAAAAACAATCTGTCACATACAAGGGAAACCCAATAAGACTATGTGTAGATTTCTCAGCAGAAACCATGGAAGCTAGAAGACAGTGGGATGATATATTTAAATTACTAAAAGAGAAAAACTGCCAACCAAGACTCCTATATCCAGCAAAATTGTCCTTCAAAAACGAAGGAGAAATTAAAACATTCTCAGACAAAAAGTCACTGAGAGAATTTGTGACCAAGAGACCAGCTCTGCAAGAAATACTAAAGGGAGCACTAGAGTCAGATATGAAAAGACAGAAGAGAGAGGTATGGAGTAAAGTGTAGAAAGAAGGAAAATCAGATATGATATATATAATACAAAAGCCAAAATGGTAGAGGAAAATATTATCCAAACAGTAATAATACTAAAAGTTAATGGACTGAATTTCCCAATCAAAAGACATAGAATGGCAGAATGGATTACGACCCAGCAATACCACTGCTAGGTATCTACTCAAGGGACTTAAGGGCAAAGACACAGATGGACATTTGCACACCAGTGTTTATAGCAGCATTATCTACAATTGCAAAGAGATGGAAACAGCCAAAATGTTCATCAACAGACGAGTGGCTAAACAAACTGTGGCGTATACCTACGATGGAATATTATGCAGCTTTAAGACAGACTAAACTTATGAAGCATGTAATAACATGGA
Organism: Tamandua tetradactyla; assembly: GCF_023851605.1. Classification (NCBI taxonomy): domain Eukaryota; kingdom Metazoa; phylum Chordata; class Mammalia; order Pilosa; family Myrmecophagidae; genus Tamandua; species Tamandua tetradactyla. The sequence continues at coordinate 12,680,190 of NC_135354.1, forward strand.
TGGACCTAGAGAACATTATGCTGAGTGAGTCTAGCCCAAAACTAAAGGACAAATACTGTAAGGTCCCACTGATGTGAACTGACATTCGAGAATCAGCTTGGAATATATCATTGGTAACAGAGACCAGCAGGAGTTAGAAACAGGGTAAGATAATGGGTAATTGGAGCTGAAGGGATACAGACTGTGCAACAGGACTAGATACAAAAACTCAAAAATGGACAGCACAATAATACCTAAGTGTAATGTAACTAGGTTGGAACACTGAATGAAGCTGCACCTGAAATATGGTTTTTTGTTTGTTTGTTTGTGTGTTTGTATCTTTTGTTTTTGTTTTTTTCTTTTTCCTTTATATATATATATATATTGTTAGTATTATTATTTTAATTCTCTTCTCTATATTAACATTCTATATCTTTTTCTGCTGTTTTGCTAGTTCTTTTCCTAAATCGATGCAAATGTACTAAGAAATGATGATCATACATCTATGTGATGATACTAAGAATTACTGAGTGCATTTGTAGAATGGAATGATTTCTAAATGTTGTGTTAATTTCTTTTCTTTTTTTGATTAATAAAAAAATTAAAAAAAAAAAGAATTATATGTGTTATGGGAGTCTCAGAATGAGAAGGAAGGGGAAAATGGCAGAAGGGATAGTCAAAGAAATAATGACAGGGACTTCACAAACTTAGCAACAGATACAAATTGGCACAGCTGAGGAACTCAGAAAACACCAATCAGGATAAAGATGAAGAAAAATATGTCTTTCCATCTACTGATTACAATATTACATTTGAAAGACAGGGAGTGAGTTCTGAAATCTTCAAGAGAAGAGTGACATGTTATATACAAGTGAATCCCAGTAAGATTAAAGGATGGTTTTTCATCATGGGGGTAAGAAGGCAGTAGACTGAGTTACTTGAAGTGCTGAAGAAAAGCAACTATCAGATAAGAATTTTATATCCAGTGAAACTCTCTTTCAAAACTGAGGGAGATATTAAGACATCCTCAGATAAATAAAAGCCATGGGATCCCTAGGACCCCAAGGGCTCAAAAGGGCTTGGTCTGTCTGCACCCAGGCCAGAAGCACAAGCCATACGTGTGCACCCAGAGCTCTGTGAGGCCTGTGATGTCAGCATGGGCTGGGTCTCCCACAGCTCACCATCTGTTCAAAACTTTCTGAATCTGGCATCTGAGAGAAGGGCTGAGCCAGAGTCATGCAGACCCTAAGCCCACAGATCAAAACCAGGAATTGAAGACAGGCAAGTAGGACCCAAGTTTCTTCATCATGGAGATGTGATCCATTGGCGAAAGAGTCCTGGGCACTGCTGCCTTGGCACTGCTCCTGGCCAACACAGATGTGTTTCTGTCCAAGCCCAAGAAAGCGACGCTGGAGTATCTGGAGGATGTAGACCTAAAATCACTGGAGAAGGAGCTAAGGACTTTCAAAGCAGAGGTGCTCTAGGAAAAGAATGAAGCTGTGATTATGGCCTTAAGTAGGCCAGGCTGTTTCCTATGTTGAGAGGAAGGTGTAAGACCTATACTCCCTAAGCTCAAGTTGGATGATCTGGATATCCCACTGTATGCAGTGGTGAAGGAGCAGATCAGGACTGAAGTGCAGAACTTCAGCAATATTTTAAAGAAGTCTTCCCACAGGAAAAGAAGAAGTTCTATGGTCTCCAAAGACAGAAAGTGATGTTAATGGGATTCTTCCATTTGGGTGTCTGGTACAACTTTTTCTGGGTTTGGAATGGAGGCTTCACCGGGAACCTGGAAGACAAAGCCTTCATCCTGGGGAGTTCTTGTGTTCGGATCAGGAAAGCAGGACATATACTTCTTGAGCACTGAGAGAAAGAATTTGGAGACAAAGTAAACCCAGTTTCTGTTTTGGAAGGGGCTAGAAAGATCAAACCACAAACCTCAGCCTTAGAGGAAAAATTATCTCATTGAAACTGCCCAACTCAGGGATAACTGGGGTCACTCACCTGTGTTCATGGATGAATTAATGTTTCACTAGTGTCTCTAAGGAATTAGAATCCATTTGTATCTTGTTCTCAGTACGGATTATTAGAATACATTAAAATTGAGACCCAATAAGCCAAAATAGCTCCAAAATAAACCTGTTAAAACTCTAAATAAAAGAGGAGGGTTATTTCAACTAAAATCTGGCTTAAACTTGACTATTGCCTCTCATTGCAACAACAGTGCTATTATTTACCATGCTTTTTGTGTGCATGTCTTCAGAAACCAAGAGCAAATGATTTTTGACTTTAAGTTTAGAGAATACAAGGATTTTGATTGTGTGTCTTCTCTTAATGACTTTTATATAAAGTATGACTCACATGATGAAATTGACGTATTCCAAGGTAACTTATTAAATGAATCTCTTTATCCATTGCCTTCCAGTCTAACCTCAGAGGTTTGTCCTTATAGAAGAAATAAACCTCTCTGGCTCTAACAAATTACGCATCAGAAACATCCTGTCTTTTAAAACTGTGTATATGTACAAGTTTTTCTAATAAACCTAACAACAACAAGAAAAAAAGACAAGGGGCTCCATAACTAGCATATCTGTCTTACAAATAATGTTAAAATGTATGCTTCAGACAAAAAATAAAGGACACTAGACAGTGGTTCAAAGTAGCCTAAAGAAATAAAGATAAAGACCTGAGGAAGCAGGGCAAGATGGCATACTGAAGTGTGGAATTTCGTTCATCCTTCAGAAATGCTAGTAAATAGCTAGAAATGGTATAGAACAACTGCTGGGAGAATGTCAATGACTGGGCACACAGTGTACACCATACTGGACCAGGTGGAATGGCTGAGATCCCGCACAGCACTGTAAGTCACATAAGCTATGGAGGCTGGCACCCCTATCTCACAAGCACAACAGGCTGGTTCCTTGAGGGGAAAGGAAGCAGACTTTGCAGCAAGGACTTAGATCAATCAAGCTCCTTTGCACAATATCTAACAAATTCTGACTGCTGAAAATAGGCCCTCAGCACAGATAAACTTGGAAGAAGCTCTAAAGTTACTAGGAAATTTTTCCCTGGCAGAGAGGGGTGGGGGTGATGGAAAACAAACAAAGAAACAAAGACAGAGAAGCTTTTTGAGTTGAGTTGGACAGCCCAAAATCCTGCAAAAAAGGCTGAACCCCAAGAAAAGGGGACGCATAAAGCCTGGAGAAATGTAGAGTCACAGACAAACTTAAGCCCTTGGTTGACAAACCCAAGGAACAGGGGTCTGGGGGGGAAAAGACTCTTTTTTTTTTGTCTTTTCGCTGCTTCTTAGCAGCCCATTGGCTAGAACTAGAAGCCCTGTCAGACTCAAGCGCTGCCCCAGGCAAGGGCTAAATTAAATTTATCTGAGAAACAAAGTGAAAAGTTAGGTGAAAGAAGATAATTTCCTAAGGACTATACCTTCTCCAAGAGAAAAGCATGGCTTAGCTCAAGTGGAATCCCTCCTTTAAGGATTTAAATCCCTCCTTCAGGCCCCAGAGACTGGGAAAGTGAAGCAATTAAAGCCTCCCTGTTATCTGAATTCTATTGCAACCAGGCCGCTAGCAAGGGGGAGTACGCTGAAATTAAAGGCCCCATGTCATTTTAACACTGGTGAGAAGCCAAAGGCAGTTAAGCATCACTTGCTTGGCAGGGTTGGAAAAGCACAAGTTCTAGAGGCTTCACAGGAAAGTCTGTCAAACTGCTAGATCTTGCCCTCGAGGAATACACAATTTCCTTCTGAGACTTGGACCTGTCTGGTCAGGCAAAATCTGACTGGGGTCCATAATATCTGAAGAGATCCCCCTTCTCCTCCTCCTTAAAAAAAAAGGCTCCATATGCAAGGGCAAGAAACAGAAAGACAAGAACTAAAATAATCACATCAGTTAAACCAAACCTATACTAGAGGTCTGAGTGTCAAAGAACAGGTAGAGAACAAAGCCATCCAGCATGAAAATCCTATGTATTGGAATAAAAGTAACTGCAGAATAAACTAATTAAGGAAATTAAATGCCTAGATGCCAGCAAAAATACTAGGAAAATAAAAAATATGGCCCAGTCAAGGGAAGAAACTGACATTTCAAATGAGATGCAGAGTTGAAACAACTAATTCAGTATGTCTGAACATATATGGAAAATCTCATCAAAATGCAAGTTAATGAGTTGTGGGAAGACATAAAGAAGATGCTGGGCAAATGAAAGGAAGAAGCCAAAAGTCTGGAACAACAGATCACAGAACTTAAGGGAATGAGAAGCACAATGGAAGAGACGGGAAAAAAAGGACACGTACAACAATAGAAAAGTAATCCATCACATATAAGAGAAGCTCAATAAGACTAGGTGTAGATTTCTCAGCAGAAACCATGAAGGCAAGAAGGCACTGGTATGATATATTTAAGATCCTAAAAGAGAAAACTGCCAACCAAGAATTGTATATCCAGCAAAATTGTCTTTCAAAATGAGTAGGAGATTAGATTATTTTCAGAAAAATAATTATGGAGAGAATTTTGACTAAGAGATTGGCTCTATGAGAAATACTAAAGGGAGCACTACAGGCAGCTAGGAAAAGCAGGAGAAAGAGGTGTGGAAAAGAGTGTAGAAATGAAGTCTATCATTATCGGTAAAAAGGAGAAAAAAAATTAGATACAAAATATAAAATGCAAAAGACAAAATGGTGGAAGAAAGTACTGTCTTTGCAGTAATAACTTAAATGTCAAAGGGTTAAAGTCCCCAATCAAAAGACATAAACTGGCAGAACAAATTTAAAAAGAGGGCTCATTAATATTCTGTCTGCAAGAGACTAATTTTAGACCCAAGGACAAAAATAGTTTGAAAGTGAAAGTGTGGGAAAAGATATTTCATGCAAATAATAATCAGAAAAGGGCAAGAGCAACTATACTAATATTTAACAAATTAGATTTCAAATGTAAACAATTAAAAGAGACAAAGAAAGACGCTATATATTGATAAAAGGAATAAACTAAAAGGAAGATATAACAATCATGAATATTTATACATTCAGTCAGAATGCTCCAAAGTACATGAGGCAAACACTGAAAACACTGAATAGAGAAGTAGACGCCTCTACAATAGTAGTTGGAGACTTCTATTCCCCATCATCAACAATGGATAGAACATTTAGACAGAGAATCTATAAAGAACATAGAATCTGAATAAACAATAAATGAACTAGACTTAACAGGCATTTACAGAACACTACACCCTACAACAGTAGGATACACTTTTTTTTTCAAATACTCATGGATCATTCCCAAGGATAGAACATACGTTGGGTCACAAAACAAGTCTCAGTAAATCGCAAAACAAGTCTCAGTAAGTTCAGAAAGTTTGAAATCATACAAGACACTTTCTCAGATCATAATGCAATGAAGTTGGAAATCAATACTAGGCAGAGGGCCAGAAAATTCAAATATATGCAGTCTAAGCAACTCTTAAATGATCACTGGTGCAAGGAAGAAATTATAAGAGAAATCAGTAAGTATGTTGAGGCAAATGAAAATGAAAACTTAACAAATAACAATTTATGGGATGCAGCTAAGTCAGTGTTAAGAGAGAAATTTATTGCCTTTAATGCCTGTATTAGAAAAGAAGATGAGATAACTTGAAGAATTAATATTTGCTTGGAAGAACTGGAGAAAGAACAGCAAGCAAACCCCAAAGCAAACGAAACAGAAGAAATAATTAGAACATGAATAAATGACATTGAGAACATCAAAATAATCAAGAAATCCAGAAGTTGGTTCTTTGAGAAAATGAATGAAATTGATAGGCCTTTAGCTAGGTTGATAGAAAAGAGAGATGATACAAATAAATAAAATCAGAAATGACAGTGACATAGCCACTGACCCTGCAGAAATAAAGGAGGTGATTAGAGGATACCATAAGCAATTATATGCTAATAAAATAGACAATGTAGATGAAATGGACAACTTCATCCATTGAACAACCAACATTAGCTTGAGAAGAAACCAATGACCTCGACAAATCAACCACAGATAAAGAGATTAAGTCAGTCATCAAAAAGTGCTCAAAAATGAGTAGTCCAGGACATGATGATGTCGTAGTGTATTCTACAAAGTATTCAAAAAAGAGTTAGTTTCCATCATACTGAAACTCTTTGAGGAAATTGAAGAGAAGGAGCAGCTACCCAACTTATTTTATGAAGCCAACATCACACTAATACCAAAGCCAGACAAAGATACTACAAGAGAAGAAAATTATAGGCCAGTCTCTCTAATGAATATAGATCTAAAAATCGTCAAAGATACTTGCAAATCAAATCCACCTTCACATTAAGAGAATTATACACCATGACCAAGTGGGATTTATTCCAGATATGCAAGTGTGAACATAACAAGATGAATTAATGTAATACACCCTCTGTGGTAGTTAGATTCAGTTGTCAACTTGGCCAGGTGAAGGCACCTAGTTCTGTCACTGTGGACATGAGTCAATGGTATGTGAACCTCATCTGTTGCTGATTACATCTGCAGTTGGCTAGGAGGTGTGTCTGCTGCAATGAATGATATTTGACTTAATTGGCTTGTGCTTAAATGAGAGAGCATAACGTAGCACAGCCCAAGCAGCTCAGCATACCTCATCTCAGCACTTGCAGCTCAGCCCAGGCCTTTGGAGACACAGAAAGAAATCACCCTGGGGAAAGTTTTTGAAACCCAGAGGCCTGGAGACAAGGCCAGCAGAGACTATCCCGTGCCTTCCCATGTAAGAAAAAAACCTCAGTTGAAAGTTATCTGCCTTTCCTCTGAAGAACTAACAAAATAAATGTCCTTTTATTAAAAGCCAGTCCATCTCTGGTGTGTTGCATTCTGGCAGCTAGCAAACTAGAACACCATCTCAGCAAATCAAAGCAGAAAAACCACATGATCATCTTGACTGATGCAGAAAAGGCATCTGATGAAATTCAACATCCTTTCCTGATGAAAACTCTTCAAAAGATTCTCCTCTTTTGAAGGGAACTACCTCAACATGATGAAGGTAGTATATGAAAAACCCATAGCTAACATTATTCCCAATGGGGAAAGACTGAAAACTTTGCCTCTAAGATCAGGAACAACCCAAGGATGCCCACTGTTATCGTTAATTGTTATTCAACATTGTGCTGGAAGTTCTAGCCATAGCAATTGAAGGAAAAAGGAAATAAAAGACATCCAGATTGGAAAGGAAGAAGTAAAACTCTCACAGTTTGCAGGTGACATGATATTATACATTGAAAATCTGAAAAAAAAAAAAAAACTACAGCAAAGCCATTAGAGTTAATAAATGCATACTGGAAATTGACAAGGTACTAGATCAATACCTCAATGGTGCTTCTATGCACTAAAAATGAGCAATCTCAGGAGGAAATGAAGGTAAAATTTCATTTACAATGGCAATGAAAAGAATAAAATATATTTTGGAATAATTTTAACTAAGGATACAAAAGACCTATACACAGAGAACTTCAAGAAATTGCTGAAAGAAAACACAGAAGACCTAAATAAATGGAAAGTGATGGATTGACTGTGTTCACTGTTTGGAAGACCGAATATAGTTAAGATGTCAATTCAATGGCAAATTGATGTATAGATTCAATGCAATACGAATTAAAATCCCAAGAACTTATAAGTAGAAATATAAAAACTAATAACCAAATCTTTTTGGAAGGGAAGTGTGCTGGGACTTGCTAAAAATATCCTAAGACAGAAAAATAAAGCAAAGGTCTCACACTACCTAACTTTAAATCGTATTATGAAGCTATAGTGGTCAAACCAGCATGGTACTGGCATGAAGATAGGTATATTGACCAATGGGATCAAATAGAGTGTTCAGATATTGTCCCTCTAATCTATGAACAATTCGCCTTTGATAAAGCAGTCAAGTGAATCCACCTATAACAAGAGCAGCCTCTTCAGTAAATGATTCCTGGAGAACTGAATATCCATATGCAATGAAATGGATCCATATCTCACACACTTACAAAAATTAACTCAAAAAAATTGGTCAAAGACTTAAGTAATAGAACTAAGAGCATAACATTTTTAGAAGGAAATATAGGGAAATATCTTATAAAACTTGAAGTAGGAGGCAGTTTCCTAAACTTTATAAGTAAAGCATAAAGCATTGAAGAAAGAAATAGATAAATGGGAGCTCCTCAAAATTAAACGCTTTTGTGCATCAAAGAATTTTGTAAAGAAAGTAAAAAGGCAGCCTACACATGGGAGACAATATTTGGAAGCCACATATCAGATTAGGGTTTAGTATTTAGAAGCAGTTTGATGGTTCCTCAGTAAAACTAATAGAATTGCCATGTGTTTGAGGAATTCCATCCTACTTGTTATATTTCAGATGACTTTCAGAAGACACAAGTGGGCATTTGCACGTGAATGTTTATAACAGCATTATTTTTTATTGCCAAGTGATTGAAACAGCCTAAATATCCACCAGCAGAGAAGTTGCTAAACAAGCTGTAGTGTGTACACACACACACACACACACAATGGAATATTATGCAGCTGTAAGACAGAAGTCATGAAGCATGGAACAATGTGGATGGACCTTGAGGACATTATGCTGGGTGAAATTAGCCAGAAACAAAATGACAAATACTGCATGGTCTCACCATTATGAACTAAAATAATGAGTGAACTTTGAGAATTGAAGTTAAGGAAATAAGTTATCAGCAGATAGAAATAGGGTAGAGATTGGTGCTGAAGGATACAGATTGTGCAACAAGACTGATTGCAAAAATTCAGATATGTATAGCACATATAAACTGATTATAACACAATAATGTAAGTACACTGAATGAAGCTAAATGTGAGTATAATTGAGGGGAGGGTCTGGGGGCACATATGAAAACAGAATTAAAGATAGAGAATAAAGACTGTGAGTATAATTTAGGAATGCCTAGAGTGGCCACTAATGGTGAGTAACTGCACAAATAAAAATATTTTTGCAAAAGGGTTAACAAATGAATGTCAGCATTGCAGTGTGCTGAAGATAGATGGAATACAGGAAAAGGTACAATCAGGCAAACTATAGTCAATGGTAATATTGTAATATACTTCCAATGAGTGTAACAAAGCCACAATGCCAAAATTAAATGTCAATAGGCAGGGGGCGTGAGGGAGGGATATGGTTTCTTTGTGGAAGAAAAGGAAGTGTCGTCATATAGATTATGGTGCAATATTATGTCTGTACACTTAGATTGGAAATATCTGTATAAAAATGAACAGAGAGATCAATTAGACATTGCTACCTATCATAACTTGCCAGACTTGTCAAAATCATCCCTGCCAATCCTAAAGAACACTTAGGGCATTATATAAGATTCCGTCAGGGTTCCATGTAGTAGAGTAACTTTCCAGAAACCTACAACATCCAGAAGGGTCCCTGGACCAGATAACTCCTGAAGTCTAGAGGGGCCAGCTTTTCCAAACATCAGATAGTTCTATCTCCCTACCCCATATTATTGACAACTCCTTCCAAGATGAAAAAGTTAGAAGGGGTATAGCCCAAATATCCCTAATGAGAGGGATTTAAAGATCAAAGGTGATGGTAGACATATGCAGAGAAGATAGAGTTCAACCAATGAGTATGGTTGCTGAATCATTAAATTGATATTTCTTTTAGTCTCCAATATCTTAGAGCAGCTAGAAGCAAAAACTAAAATGGTGCAATTGTAACCCATACCAAACTCAGAAATATGTTCTACAACTAATTATTATGTTGTGTTTTGAAATGTATTGCTTTTTTGAATATATGTTTTTTCACAAAAAAGAAAAATTGATTGTGATGATAAAAAAATTACTCCTTCTAGACTTCAGTGTTCTAGAGTAGCTAGAAGAAAAATATCTGCGATAACATTGTGTAGCCTATGACACTCTGCCATCTGTCCTGTAACTACTTTTGAAAACTGTTATTGTTTTCTTTCTTTGCTTTGTGTGTATGTTATATTATGCAATGAAAAAGTTAAAAACTGAAGAGGTGTAAAAAGGTGGTGGAGATAATGTGGAGAAAGCATTATACATATTCACTTGTTGGTAAGACAACTGAGAGGTACAACCCCTTGGACAGCAGTGTGGTGGTTCCATAGGAAGCTAGGGCTGGAGTTGCCCTACGATCATGAAACCCATTGCTCAGTATTTACCTGGAGGAACTGAAAGTGGGGAATCATGGGCATTTGCACACTGGTGTTTCTGGAGGCAGTGTTCACAATCCACAATGGATGTATTGTACAGTAAGCCTGCAATGACTGAAAAATGAAAGGGGGAACTGTGATGTATACGTACAATGGACTACTGAGCAGCAGCAAGGAGGAATGAAGTTGTGACGCATGCAACTAGGTGTATGAACCTTAAGGACTGCATTTTGAATGAAATGTCAGAAACAAAAAGACAAATATTATCATGCCTCAATCATACAGGCCAACTATAATAAAAAACTTGGTGCACTGAAGTAAAAAAACATGGATTATCAGGTTGGGAACTATTATAAATGGTTTAAATTGTATGCTCTTACCACAGTCTCAAAATTCAGGAATTGTAATAGTTATTTCTAACTTCTGAGATACTGAGCTGATTGTTTATAACCTGGCCATTCCCAGAAATTTTGGGTATTCATGCGACACCTGAGACTTAGAGTAAAATCTCTGAAACTATGGAAGTCAGCAGTACCCCACACAGGAACTGTTTAAAAAGTTGGAAAAGTGATCAGACATTCAGCAGAGATATGAACGAAACTGATCTGGTTAGGACTAAGGTAGATCAGAATGCAGGGCAAAAAATGATATGGTCCTTATTTTGAAACTTCAACTAAAAAGCAGTTATCTAAATAATGTGTAAGAATAACCTTCAGGATAACCTCTCAACTCTATTTGAAATCTCTCAGCCACTGACGCTTCATTTGTCTCATTAGTTTCTTTCCCCTTTCAGTTGAGAACATTATCTCAATCCCTTGATGCTGAGTCTCAGCTCATTCTAGGATTTCTGTCCCATGCTGCAGGGAGGTTTACATCCCTGGGAGTCAAGTTCCATTAGAGAGGGAGAGGGCAGTGTTTGCTTGCCATGTTGGCTGAGAGATAGGCCACATCTGGACAACAAAAGAGGTTCTCTGGGGGTGACCCTTAGGCCTAATTTTCCATAGGCTTAGTCTATCCTTTGTAGGGATAAGTTGCATAAAAACAAATGCCAATATTGAGGGTTTGGCCTGTAGATTTTGTTGTCTCCTCTGCTTGTGAGAATATCAGTCCTTCTCCAAATGGGGAAGTTGAATTTTCCCTCTTTCTCCACCTTCCCCCAAGGGGACTTTGCAAATACTTTTTATTCACTGTTCAAATTACCTTGGGATTTATCAAGGCATTACTCTAGACAAACCTACAAAATATCATGCCCTATTCAAGGTTCCATGTAATTATGGTGTTGAGTTATATTAGGAGATGCACTAGTCAAATATACATTTTGTACCAAATGAACATTTTTTCTTTAGTCTCACACTTAATTAAAATTTTAAAATATTAACTACCATCTATTTCCAAAACTCTGAAATATTGACATTTCCTCATTCCTCCTCATGCAAAAACATTTTTTTTGATTTGTACATTTAGTCACTGTCATTGTGCACTCTACATTCCCAGATTACACCATCTCAGTCTTTATTGTCTATTTTTCCTTCTGATTTCATTTGTGCCCTCAGCCCTCCTCCCTCTATCATTCTCACATTCAGCTTCATTCAGTGTACTAACATTACCGTACCACAGTTAGGCAGTATTGTGCTATCCATTTCTGAATTTTTACAGTCAGTCCTTTTGCACAATCTGTATCCCTTCAGTTCCAATTGCCCAGCACCTACCCTATTTCTATCTCCTCATGGTCTCTGTTCTTAACTGAAATTCTCCGAGTTCATTCCCTAATGTTAGTTCAAATTAGTGAGACCATATAGTATTTGTCCTTTAGTTTCTGACTAATCTCACTCAGCATAATGGCCTCAAGGTCCATCCATGTTGTTACATACTTCATAACCTTATTCTGTCTTACAACTGCATAATATTCCATCATCTGTATACACCACAGATGGTTTAGCCATATGTCTGTTGATGGACATTGTGCCATTTCCATTTCTTGGCAAGTGAAAATAATGATGCTATAAACGTTGGTGTGCAAATATCCATCTGTGTCCTTGCCCTCATGTCCTCTGAGTAGATACCTACCAATGGTATTGCCAGATAATATGGCAATTGGATATTTAGTTTCCTGAGGAACCACCAAAATGTGTTCCACAGAAGTTGTACCATTTTACATTCCTGCCCACGGTGGTTTAGTGTGCCTCTTTCTTCACATCCTCTCCAGCACTTGTCATTTTCTGTTTTATTGATAGTGGCCATTCTTGTGGGTGTGAGATGATATCTTCATTGTGGTTTTGATTTGCATTTACCTAATTGTGAGGGAAGCTGAGCATCTTTTCATGTGCCTTTTGGCTATTTGTACTTCCTGTTCTGAGAAGTGTCTGTTCATGTCTTTTGCCCATTTTTAAATTTGATTGTTTGTCTTTTTGTTGTTGAGTCAAACAATTTCTTTATATATTCTAGATAATAGGTGTTTATCTGATGCATCGTTTCCAAATATCATCTCCTATTGTGTAGACTGTCTTTTTACATTCTTGACAAAGTCTTTTTACATTCTTGACAAAGTTTGTTGATGTGCAAAATTGTTTAATTTTGAGGATTTCCCATTTATATATTTCTTTCTTCAATGCTCATGCTTTTGGTGTAAGAGCCAGGAAACCAGCTCCTATTGGAAGATTTGTAAAATATTTCCCTACATCTTCCTCTAAAAGTTTTATGGCCTTAGATCTAACGTTTAGGTGTTTGACCCATTTTGAGTTAATTTTTGTTTAGAGTGTGAGATATGGACCCTCTTTCATTCCTTTGCATGTGGTATTCAGTTCTCTAGGCATCAATTATGGAAGAGACAGTTCTGTCCCCGGTGCACTAGCAGGACTGCCTTATCAAAGATCAGTTGTCCATAGATGAGAGGGTCTATATTTGAATGCTCTATTTCATTCCATTGGTCAGTGTATCCATCTTTATGCCAGTACCATGCTGTTTTGACCACTGCAGCTTTGTAATATGCCTTAAAGTCAGGTCATGTGAGACCTCCAACTTCATTTCTGTCTCTCAGGATATTTTTAGGTATTCAGGGCACCTTGTCTTTCAGATAAATTTGGTTATTGGTTTTTCTTTTTCTGAAAAGTAAGTTTTTGGGATTTTAATTGGTATTGCATTGAATCTGTAAATCAATTTAGGTAGAATTCACATCTAAACTACATTTAGTCTTCCAACACATGAACATGGTGTGCCCTCCCATTTATTTAGATCTTCTGTGATTTCTTTTAGCAATTTCCTGCAGTTTTCTTTGCATAGACCTTTTGCATCCTTATGAAAATTTATTCCAAAATATTTTACTCTTTTGATTGCAATTGTAAATGGAATTTTTTTCTTGATTTCTCTCTCAGATTGTTCATTACTACAGATTTTTGAGTGTTGATCTTGTAACCTGTCACTTTACTGTACTCATTTATTAGCTCTAGTAGTTTTGCTGTGGGTTTGGAGGGGTTTTCTACATATAGAATCATATCATCTGCAAATGGTGAGAGTTTTATGTCTTCCTTTCCATCTTTGATGCCTTGAATTTCTTTTTCTTGTGTAGTTGCTCTGGCTAGAACTTCCAACACAAGGTTGAATAACAATGGTGATAGTGGACATCATTGTCTTGTTCCTGGTCTTGGAAGGAACATTTTCAGTTATTCCACATTGAGGATGATGTTAGCCATGGACTTTTCATATATTCCTTTTATAATGTTGTGAAAGTTCCCTTCCATTCCTATTCTTTGAAGTGTTTTCAGCAAGAAGTGTTGTTGAATTTTGTCGAATACCTTTTCTGCCTCAGTCGAAATGATCATGAGGTTTTCTGCTTTGATTTGTTGATATGGTGTATTGCAGCAATTGATTTTCTAATGTTGAACTATCCTTGCATATCTGGGATGAGTTCTCCTTGGTCATGGTGTATAATTCTATTAATGTGATGCTGGATTCGATTTGCAAGAATTTTAATGAGGATTTTTGCATCTCTATTGATTAGATACTGTTCTGTAATTTTCTTTTCTTTGTCTGGCTTTGGTATTAGGGTGATGTTGGCTTCATAGAATGAGTTAAGGCTTCCCTCCTCTTCAATTTTTTTGGAGAGTTTGAGAAGGATTGGTACTAATTCTTTCTTGAATGTTTGGTAGAATTCACACATGAAGCCATCTGGTCCTGGACTTTACTCTTTTGGAGCTTCTCAATGACTAATTCAATTTCTTTACCTGTAATTGGTTTGTTGAGGTTGTCTGTGTCTTCTCAAGTCGATATTGGTTGTTCATACCTTTCTAGGAAGTTCTCCATTTCATCTACATTGTCTAGTTTATTAGCATGAAGTTGTTCATAGTATCCTCTCATTACCTTCTTTATTTCTGTGGGGTCAGTGATTATGTCTCCTCTTCCATTTCTGATTTTATTTATTTGCATCCTCTCTCTTCTTTTTGTCAACCTCCCTAAGGGTCCATCAACCTTATCGATTTTCTCATAGAACCAATTTCTGGTTTGTTTATTTTCTTGTTTGTTTTCATGTTCTCAATTTCATTTATTTCTCCTCTAATCTTTGTTATTTATTTCCTTTTTCTTGGTCTTGGGTTAGTTTGTTGTTCTTTCTTTAGTTCTTCCAAGTGAACAGTTAATTCCTTGATTTTTGCTCTTTCTTCTTTTTTGGTATAGGCATTTAAGACAATAAATTTCCTTCTTAGCACTGCCTTTGCTGCATCCCATAAATTTTGATATGGTGTGTATTCAATTTCATTTGCCTCAAGGTATTTACTGATTTCTCTTGTCATTTCTTCCTTGACAAACTGGTTGTTTAAGAGTGTGCTGTTGATGCTGCATATATTTATGAATTTTCTGGCCCCTTGCCTGTTGCTGATTTCAACTTCATTCCTTTATGATCTGAGAAAAAGTGTTGTGTATGATTTCAATCTTTTTAAATTTATTGAGACTTGTTTTGTGACTGAGCATACAGTCTATCTTTGAGGATGCTCCATGAGCACTTGGGAAAAATGTGTGTTCTGTTGTTATGGGGTACAATGATCTATAAATGTCTGTTAAGTCTAGCTCATTTATTGTATTGTTCAAATTCTCAGTTTCTTTATTGATCCTCTGTCTAGATGTTTAGTCCATTGACAAAAGTAGGTATATTAGTTAGGGTTCTCTAGAGAAACAGAATCAACAGGGAATACTTACACATAAAAAATTATGAAAGTGTCTCACGTGACCGTGGGAATGCAGAGTCCAAAACCCACAAGGCAGGCTGAGAACCTGACAGTTCCAATAGAGGGTCTGGATGAACACCACAGGAAAGGCTCACCAGCTGAAACAGTAAGAGCCTGTCTCTTTTGAATCCTCCTTAAAAGGCTTCCAGTGATGAGATTAGGCATTACTCATCACAGAGGACACTCCCATTTGACTGATTACAAATGTAGCCAGCTGTGAATGTAGTTGACATGATCATGATTTAATTCTATGTAATGTCCTCATCACAACAGACAGACCAGCACTTGCCCAACCAGGCAAAGAGGTACCAACCAGTTGGCCAAGCTGATACATGAACCTAACAATGACAGTCCATACCTAATTTTTAAATGAAAAAAAGATACCATACTTGATTTCTAAATAAAAAAGAGATAAAACACACATTTTTCCTTTCACCTAACAATACTCAACTATCCCGCATATAACTGGAAGCACATTAAATCTCTCCAGAATAGGGTGCAAATCCTTTGGGAATATTCATTCTTAAACTTGATATCCTACAACGGAAATAGTATAACATGAACAAAACAGCATTACAGCCCTTGTTTCTGGAACTGATCACGTGGTCAAAGTTCATATGTATCACTACCTTCTTCTGCTACCCATTCCATGTTCCCTTTACCCTCAGCAAGCACTACAGCTGGCCGTGGGGTGACCCAGGCCTTCATTCCTGAAGTTTCAGAGCCATTAGTAGTCCTGCCTGAGTTGGGTTGTTGCAGTTTTCCATTGATTCTAGTCAGAAGGCAGGTTAGTACAAAAAGACGCCCTAGGGGATCTCCTATATTCAAAGAAAACTCTTCTTTACCCCCATTATGTAATGCAGTCCTACTTCCCCCTGATATTCAAGAACAATGACCCCAGACAACAATATAATCTCCTTCTTGACTTGTTGATCCAGTGGCATAAGTAGCCCAAAGTGACCAGGTGGCAGTCTTAACTTCCAGTTCAATGGAATCATTGTTTTTTCTCCTGGAGGAAGCACTATTCACTTCAGAACTAAAACCTGTAGACCAGCAGAGCTCAGGGTTGCAGGGACAGGAAGGAAATATTTTCTTGGTGTATCACTAGGGGTAATAGTGAGTGGTACCACTCCTATTTCCACCCTTGGTTCCTGAACCCATGGGTCCTGGCTATGGGAGAAACAGCACCATACAGCGGATGCTGATTCAGAGCATATACAGCTTGCTGTAGAACATTACCCCAGCCTTTCAAGGCGTTGCCACCTAAGTTGGCACTGCAATTGAGTTTTCAAAAAGCTATTCCCCCGTTCTATCAATCCAGCAATTTCTGGATGATGGGGAACATGGTAAGACAAGACAATTCCATAAGCGTAAGCCCATTTCTGCACTTCATTTGCTATGCAGTGTGTTCCTTGACCAGAAGTAGTGCTATGTGGAATACCATGATGATGGATAAGGAGTCCTGTAAGCCCATGGATGGTAGTTTTGGCAGAAGCATGGCATGAAGGGAAAGAAAACCCATATCCAGACTATGTGTCTATTCCAGTTAGAACAAAGCACTGTCCCTTCCATGAAGGGAGTGGTCCAATGTAATCAATCTACCACCATGTAGCTGGCTGGTCACTTTAGGGAATGGTGCCATATGGGGGCTGAGTGTGGGTCTTTGTTACTGGCAGATTGCGCACTCAACAGTAGCTGTAGCCAAGTTAGCCTTGGTGAATGGGAGCCAATATTGGTAAGCTCATGCATAATTTCCATCCCTACCACCATGAGTACTTTGTTCATGAGTGCATCAGGCAATGACAGGAGTTACTGGAGAAAGAGGCCGACTAGTATCCACAGAATGGGTCATCTTATCCACTTGATTATTAAAACCTTCCTCTGCTGAAGTCACTCTCTGGTGTGCATTCACATGGGACACAAATATGTTCATGTTTTTAGCCCACTCAGAAAACTCTATCCATATACTACTTCCCCAGACCTCTTGGTCACCAGTTTTTCCAACTGTGGTCTTTCCAAGTCCCTGACCATTAGCAGCAGCCCATGAGTCAGTATACAAACACACCTCTAGCCAGTTTTTCTTCCAAGCAAAATGAACAACCAGGTGCACTACTCAAAGTTCCACCCTCTTGGAGGATTTCCCCTCACCACTAGCCTTCAAGGACACCCCAGAGAGGGGCTGTAGTGCTGCAGTTGTCCACTTTCAGGAGGTACCTGCATATCATGCTGAACCATCTGTAAACCAGGCCTGAGTTTTCTCTTCTTCAGTCAATTCACTGTAAGGAACTCCCCAAGAGGCCATTGCTCTTGTCTGGGAAAAAGAAGGTAATGTGGCAGGAGTGGAGACCATGGACATTTAGGCCTTTTATTCATGTAACTTACTTTTGTCTTCAGGACCTGCTCTTGTCCTTGTATATACAATTTCTATTTTTTGATAGAATGCTGCTGCATATGTCCAGCTTTATGGCTTGTTGGGTCAGACAACACCCAGCTCATGATAGGCAACTCAGATCCCATGGTAACATGGTGGCCCATGGTTAAGTGTTCAGTCTCTACTAAGGCCCAGTAGCAGGCCAAGAGCTATTTCTCAAAAGGAGAGTAGCTATCTACAGGCGACGGGAAGGCTTTGCTCCAAAATCCTAAGGGTCTGAGTTGTGATTCTCCAATAGGGGCCTTCCAAAGGCTGCAAACTGCATCACTATTAGCCACTGACACTTCCTGCACTATTGGATCTGCTGAATCATATGGTCCAAGTGGCAGAGCATCTTGTATTGCAGCTTTGACCTGTCACAGTGCCTTATCTTCTTCAGGTCTCCTCTCAAAATTAGCAGCTTTTCTGGTCACTCAATAAATGGGCTGGAGTAGCACACCCAAATGAGGAATATATTTTGCCAAAATCCAAAGAGGCCAACTAGGCATTCTGCCTCTTTTATGGTCATAGGACAGGCCAGATGCAGCAATTTATCCTTCATCATAGAAGGGATATCTCTACATACCCCACACCACTGGACATCTAGAAATTTCACTGAGGTGGAAGACTCCTGTATTTTTGTTGAATTTATCTCTCATCCTCTGACATGCAAATGCCTTATCAGAAAGTCTGGAGTAGTTGATACTTCTTGCTCACTAGGTCTAATCAACATGATATCATCAATATAATGGACCAGTGTGATGTCTTGTGGGAGGAAGAAATAATGCAGACCAAATTATGACATAGGGCTGGAGAGTTGATATACCCCTGAGATAGGATGGTGAAAGTATATTGCTGACCCTGCCAGCAGAAGGCAAACTGTTTCTGGTGGACCTTACTAGTAGCTATTGAGAAAAAAGCATTTACCAGATCAATAGCTGCATACCAGGTACCAGGGGATGTATTGATGTGGTATCAAGTAACGATACCACATCTGGAATAGCAGCTGCAATTAGAGTTACCACCTGGTTGAGCTTGCAATAATCCACTGTCACTACCCAAGGCCCATCTGTTTTCTGCCAAATAGGAGAGTTGAATGGGAATGTGGTGGGAACCACCACCCCTGCATCCTTCAAGTCCTTAAGAGCGGCAGCAATCTCTGCAATCCCTCCAAGAATCCGGTATTGCTTCTGATTTACTATTTTTCTTGGTAGGGGCAGTTCTAGTGGCTTCCACTTGGTCTTTCCCACTATTATAGCCCTCCCTGCATGAATTAGAGAGCCAATGTAGGGGTTCTTGTGGTTGCTCAGTAGTTCTATACCAATTAGACCTTCTAAAACTGAGGAAATAACTATAGAATGGGCCTCAGGCCCCACTGGAACCACTGTGAGATGCATCTGAGCTTAACTCCATTGATCATCTGACCTCCATAAGCCCCCACTCTGACTGGTGGACCAGAGTGATGTTTTGGGTCCCCTGGAATTAATGTCACTTCTGCACCAGTGTCTAACAATCCCCCAAATATCTGATCATTTCCTTTTCCCCAATGCACCATTACCCTGGTAAAAAGGTCATCGGTCTTCAAGTGATGGCTTGCAGTAAGAATAACAGCATCAATTTGTGGCAGTGTAACGGGTTGCTCTCCTTCATTCAAGGGGCTCTGGGTCTGTAAACTGTCTCAAATCTTGAAATTGAGTAAGGGGCCATGCCTCTGTGTTTTTGTAATTCAGGTTACACTTCTGTTCACTTGACCTAGAACTCTTTTGTTCATACAGCTCAAGCAAGAGTTTAGTAGACTACCCTTCTATTGTATTTCTAGGTACTCCATGATTTAGTAGCCAATGCCACAAATCTCTGTGAGTCATACAATTTTGACACCTGCTATGAATCTGCTGTCTATTACAAAAGACACGTCTACCCTGCCTTTGGTGATTAAGTGCTGCCACATGGCTTCTGCCAACTCGGGATCCTGTCATCCCCACTGTGTTTCAGGATTCCAGCTCAGTGACAGTAGTTTCTACAGTAATATCTGACCTATAGAGAACTGCAAACACGGAGCTCTTCAGCAATGATGGTGCTAGTCTCACAAATTGATTTCTCACTGTCCTGGTAAAAGGTGCATCATCCGGACTTCTTGGGGTGTGAGAGTAGGCTTTGCATGATAAATCCACTCTAAGATTCCAATCTCTCTAAGCCTCTGGTAATGTCAGCCGTCATTTTGATCCATGTTTCAACCAACCATCCAAACAAACTGTTAATACATTGTCTAACTGCTCGAGCTATAACATTGAATGCAGAATCTCTGCCTAGTGGGCCCATATCAACATATTCAGCCTGATCCAGCCTTATATTCCTCCCACCATCATCCCACACCCTTAAAATCCATTGCCACATATATTCCCCTGAATTTGGTCTATATAAATTGGAAAACTCACACAGTTCTTTTGGAGTATAATGTACTTCCTTCCATGTGATATTTCATGGCTCACCTTTAGCAGCCAGTTGGGACTTTAGTCTAGTTATAGGTCAAGAAGAAATGAGGGGTGGTGGGGGTGGGTCATGAAAAGAATTAGAAATATCTTCCCAGCCATTTGCTTCAGGGCCTTCATTTGCAGTTTCATCTGGTGAAACAGGATTAATCACTCTAGGGCTAATCCCTTCAGAAGGAGATTTTGTGGCTGCCTCCTCATGGGTGGGTTGAGGTGGGCAGTTATGTCCTTAGGTCAAACTATTTCAGGGTTATCTAGAGAAGACTCAGTATGAGCTAGGGTTTCAACCTCACCCCCAGCATCATTATCAATCTTTATGTCACCATCCCATTTTTCAGGGTCCCACTCCTTTCGAACCAATGCCCTCACCCCAATGGCAGACACCAAGCAACATTGAGATTTCAGTTTACATTGTAAAATTGCTACTCTAACAATAAGGCCCTAGTCTGATTTTCAGAGATCTCAAGTCTACGGCTGCAAGAAACAACATTTTCCTTCAACATACTCGTAGAAACATCTACATCTGTCAGATGGCACTTAATCTTGTTTGAAGGCTTAAGCCCATCTTTTTCTCTCCTTAATGTAGCCAGTGCATCTAACAACAACCAGCCAACATCTCTATATCTCCTATTTCCACAAAACTCTGTTAAGTTGTCAAAACATTATCCCTCAGAGCCTAGTTTCATACAAGCGAAGCATTAGGAGAATTGAATGGTGATATTTTGACTGTCTCTTTTGCCAGCTCACTCCATGGATTGGGAGTGTCATTCTGATTATGGGAGTCAGAGACTTTAGTGTCTTTGAATCCAGTCAGAGTAGAAAACCTTCATAAACCCCATTTTTAAGATTCTGTTTTTTAAGAACCACTCCTGGTACCAAGATATATTAGTTAGGGTTCTCAGGGAAACAGAATCGTCAGGGAACACTCCCACAAATATAAAATTTATGAAAGTGTCTCATGTGACTATGGGAATGCAGAGCCCAAAATCCTCAGGGCAAGCTGTGAAGCCAACGATTCCGGTGCAGGGTCTGGATGAACTTCACAGGAGGGGCTTACGAGCCAAAACAGGAAGAGCCTGTCTCTTCTGAGTTCTCCTTAAAAGGCTTCCAGTGATCAGATTAAGCATTACTCATCACAGAAAACCCTCCCCTTTGGCTGATTACAAATGTAATCATCTGTGGATGTACCTGACATGATCATGATTTAATTCTATGAAATGTCCTCATCGCAACAGACAGGCCAGCAGTTGCCCAACCGACAAACAGTTACCACCACTTGGCCAAGTTGACACATGAACCGAACCATGACAGGGGGGAATTAAAGTCTCCACCTATTATGGTAGATGTGTCTATATCTCTTTTCATTGTTTTCTGTGTGTACCTCATGTATTTTGGGGCACTGTGGCTTTGTGCATTAATATTTGTGATTGCTAATTCTTCTTGTTGAATTGTTCTTTTTATTAACACATAGTGTTGTTTTTTGTTTTAATTGTTTTATATTTGAAGTCTAAATTGTTGGATATTAGTGTAGCTACTCCCACTCCTATTTGATTGTTTGCAGTAAATAGGTTTTACCATCTTTTTGCTTTCAATCTATGTTTATCTTTGGGTCTAAAATGTGTCTCCTGTAGACAGCATATAGATGGGTCCTATTGTTTTCATCCATTCTGCCAGACCATGCATTTTGATTGGGGATTTTAATCTGTATAATATTTAGTGTTATTACTGTAAGAACAGTGCTTTTCTTCTACCATTTTGCCTTTTGGATTTTATTTGTCATATCTAATTTTTCTTCTTTTTACCTTTCTGATAGTCTTCATCTCTGCATTCTTCTCCACACCTCTCTCCCTTGTCTTTTCCTATCTGTCTCTAGTGCTTCCTTTAGTGTTTCTTGCAGAGCCAGTCTCTTGGTTACAAATTTCCTCAATGGCTTTTTTTGTCTGAAAATGTTTTAATTTCTCCTTCATTTTTGAAGCACAGTTTTAATGGATATATAATCCTTGGTTGGCAGATTTCCTCTTTTAATATCTTAAATATACCATAACACTGTCTTTGCGCCTCTATGGCTTCTGCTGAGAAATCTGTGCATAGTTTTACTATGCTTCCCTGTATGTGATAGATTGTTGTTCTCATGCTGCTCTCAAAATTTTCTCCTTCTCTTTGACATCTGATATTCTGATTAGTAAGTATCTTGGACTATGTGTATTTGGATCTATTTTGTTTGGGGTATGCTGCACCTCTTGGATCTGTAATTTTAAGTCTTTCATAAGAATTGGGAGATTTCAGTGATAATTTCCTCTGTCAGATTTTCTCCTCCTTTTCACTTCTCTTCTCCTTCTGGGACACTCACAATATGTGTATTCATGGTCTTCATGTTCTCATTCAATTCCCTGAGTCCCTTCTCATATTTTCCCATTCTTTTCCCTATATTTTCTTTCACTTGTTGTATTTCAGATGTCCCATCCTCCAGTTCACTAATCCTATCTTCTTCCTCTTCATATTTAACATTGTAAGCTTCCATTGTTTTTTTTTCTTGTCTTCTACTGTGCCTTTCATGTCCATAAATACTGTGATTTGTTTTTTGAGGTATTCAGTTTCCACTTTTTGCTCGTCCTTTGCCTTCTCTATATTCTCCCTCAATTCATTGTTTTCCATGTCTGTTCAGACATTCTGAATAAGTTCATTCAAATCCTGCATCTCATTTGAATTGTTGGTTTATTCCTTTGACTGGGCCATATCTTCAATTTTCCTAGAAAGATTTGTTATTTTTTGCTGCTTTGTAGGCATTTAATTCCTTAATTAGTTTATTCTGTATGCTGTTTTCAGTATTTTTACCTAGGATTTCCTTGCTGGATGACTTTGTTGTCTATCTTTCCTTTGACATTCAGTTCAGCTTATTCTAGATCTGTATCTTAGCTTTTATTTAGCAGACCAGAATTTTCAGTTCTTGTTTTCTTGTTTCTTGCCCTAACTATATGGTTCCTCTTTTTTCCCCTTCGTAAGGTCTACTTAGATATTATAGAACCCAGCCATATTTTCCCAGACCAAAATGGCCACCTCTCAGGGAGAAAATGTCACCAGTGTCAGTTTTTCTTGAGGGCAAGACTCAGCAGATTGAAAGACTTTCCTGTGAAGCCTCTGGACTCTGTGTTTTTCCTATTCTGCCTGGCATGTGACACTTGTCTGCCTGTGGGTCCCACCAGCATAAGGGGATGTGGTACCTGTAACTTCAGCAGACTCTCCCTGCTGGGGATGTGGTTGATACAGGAAAGAGGTTGCATGTTCACCTTAATTACTTCAGTTTTCTAGACCCTTGGATCTGAATTCCTTGATGGAGGGATTCCACCTTAGCTGAGGCAAACCCCTCTCCTGGGGAAGGCATAGCCTCCAGAGAAGCTCTCAGAGAAACTTAATTCTACCCTTTCTGGGGCAGTTGGCGCCTGAGAAGCCTTGAAGTTGTTAGCAAAAGGCAGTCAAACTATAGAAACATAGCCGCAAAAAAAAAGATAGGAATATAAAAATCCTTTTCTGAACAGGATCCCCCTTCCTTGGGTTTGTCAATCAAGATCTTAAGTTATACATTGTCCTGTGTATCTCCAAGTCCTATGTGCCCCCTCCTTTCTTTCAGGGCCCTGACCATTTCAAGTATTCTGTGCTGTCCAATCCACAAAAAAAAACCTTTTTTTTTTTCTTTTTCCATCAGCCCTGCCTTGTGCACCAGGGCAAAACCCAGTAACCTCTGCTCTTATTTGAGTTTCAGCAGTGATGTGGGGGCTGATTTTTAGTAGTAAGTATTTGTTAATTAATCCCACCAATTGGAGTCTGGTGGAGCTCAGCCTCTTGCTGTTAGTTAAGTCTCTTTCCTTTCCCCTCTGGAAGCCAGCCTATGGAAGAGGGGCACTGGCCATCATGGCTTGGGGCAGTCACAATTCTGGATGGGACTGCAGCTGGTTCAGATTTTTCAGACTGGTGTAAGCTGTGTGTCTGGTCACTGATGTGGCTCAGCAGTTGTTCTTTACTGTTTCTGGCTAATTATTAGGTGCTCTGGAGGACAAACTAAATCCAACACCTCATTAAGCCACGATCTTGGCTCCCTTCTTTTTGCCTTGTTTTGTTTGTTTTTGTTAGCTCTTAAGAGTCAAGAAATCTCTGTCATATCACTGGCTGATGTAAACATATGATTCAGCCTTGGAAATGAATCTCAGGGGTAACACTTTAAAATATTAAAATGCTTAGTGTGCAAAAAAAAAAAAAGAAAGAAAGAATAAAATTCATAAGACAATCAAATGATGACCCATCCAAAGGACAAGATAAAAATCCATGATTCATCAACAAAAAGGACCCGATTTTGGACTTTTCAGGTACAGAATTACCAGCATGATTTTTACCAGTATGCTCATGGAGATCAAGAAAAGCATAGAGAAAGAACAAAAGGATATGAACAAAATAGTGAATGAACAACATGGGGAACATCCATGGGGAAATACTGGAGTGGAATAATTCAACAATGACAATGAATTCCCCACATGGTTTCAATAGCCAATTGGAGGTGCCAAAAGAATGATCCATTGAACTCAAAGACATGATATCTGAAATGATCCAGGCAGAGGAGTAGAAAGATGAAAGAATGAAAAAGAAAAAAGAAAAACATAATGAAAGAGAACAAATGATATCATCAAGCATGGCAATATCTACATTATGGTAGTCCCAGAAGGAGAAGCAAGGGAGAAAGGGGCTGAAGGAATATAAAAAGTATTGATAGAAAATAATGATAGAAAACTTTCCAAATTTGATGAAAGTCGTGAATGTGCACATTTGAGAAACCCAATGAACCCCAAACAGTAGAAGCTAAAAAAGAGGAATGTCCAGACAGATAATAAACAGATTGTTCAATGCCATGTACAAGGAGAGATTTCTGAAAGGTGTAAGAGGAAGGGAAAGAATTACATACTATGGAGTGTCAGTTCTCATCAGAAATAATGGATGAAGAGGGAAGTGGTATAAAATAAAGTACTGAACAATGAAGACTGTTGTCAACAAAGAAATTTATATCAAAAAATGAGGGAGCAATTATGTCTTTCTCAGATAAGAAAAACTTGAGACAATTTGTTGACACTAGATCTGCCCCACAAGCAATTCTAAAGGGAGTTTTTGAAATTGAAAGAAGGTAACACTAGGCAGTGGATTAGAGCAGCATAAAGAAATAAAGACCTCTATAATGGTAAGCAAATGAATAATTATACATGGCCATTATTATTGCTGTATTTTTTGTTGTATTATTTCACTTTTTGCTTAATATAGGTGCTAAAATGCAAGCGTATAAAAATTTTTAATAAATTGAAGGATTTGAATATGCCAAGACATAGTTTGTTACACGTACAAGATGAGATGGGGCCATAGAAACATTATCTGTGCATATTACTGCAAAAGAAGTTGTGAGCAAAGCAAACTCTGTTCTAATAGATTAAAGATGTTGAATTTTAAAGTCAATTTAACTACAAAGAAGATGAATGAAAAATGTAATGTTAAAGAAATGTGAAGTATTCCAAATTGATACAAAACAAAAGGGTAAATAAATATACAAATAGGCATTAAGGGAGACTAAAGAGCCAAAACAATGAAATTTTACAAAATAACAAAAGAATATCCTGAGTAATCAGTAATCACTTAAAATGTAAGTAGATTGAAGTCTCCACTTGAAAGGCAGATAACGGCAAATAAATTCAAAAGCATAATCGTTCTATAAGTCAGAATCACTCAAATTCAAAAACACAAGTACAAGGAAAGTGGATGGATGGAAAATAATAGACCATGCAACTATTAACCCCCTAAAATGCTGGTGTACTGTCATGGTCAGGTTCATGTGTCAACTTGGCCTGGTGGTGGTACCTTTTTGTCTGGTTGGGTAATTGCTGGCCTCTCTGTTGCAATGAGGACATTTGATAGAATTAAATCATGATCATGTCAGCTACATCCACAACTCATTTCATTTGTAATCAGCCAAAGAGGAGGGTCTTCTACAATGAGTGATGCTTAATCTAATCACTGGAAGCTTTTAAAGGGGGATTCAGAAGAAACAGTCTCTCTACTGGCTTTGGCTGGTGAGCCTCTCCTGTGGAGTCCATACAGAACCTCCATTGGAATCATTGGCTTCACAGCCTGCCCTATGGATTTTGGACTCTGCATTCCCGTGGTCATGAGAGACACTTTTATGAATTTTGTATTTGTGAGTGTTCCCTGATGATTCTTTTTCTCTAGAAAACCCTAATACATCTTGGTACCAGGAGTGGTTCTTAAGAAACAGAATCTTAAAAATGGGTTTTAATGAGTAGTTTTCTACTGTGTCTGGACGCAAAGGTACTAAGGACTCTGATTCCCATAATAAGAATGACACTTCCCAATCCATGGAGTGAGTTGGCAAAAGAGATAGTCAAAATATCACCATTCAATTCTCCTAATGCTTCGCTTGTATGAAGCCAGATAATGTTTTGATGACTTCACAGAGTTTTGTGGAAATAAGAGGTACAGTGATGTTGGCTGGTTGTTGTTAGATACACTGGCTACATTATGGATTGAAAAAGATGGACTTAAGCCTTCAAACGAGAAGTTTAAGTGCCATCTGACGCATGTAGATGCTTATATGAGTACCCTGAAGGAAGATCTTATTTCTTACAGTGGTAGACTTGAGATCTCTAAAAATCAGACTCAGAACCTTATTGTTAGAGTAGCAATTTTACAATGTAAGCTGAAATCTCAATGTTGCATGGTGTCTGCCATTAAAGTGAGGGCATTGGTTGGAAAGGAGTGGGGCCCTGAAAAATGGGGTGGTGACACATGGATTGATAATGATGTCGGGCGTGAGGTTGAAATCATAGGTCATGCTGAGTCTTCTCTAGATAACCCTGTAATAGTTTGTCCTGAGGACATAACCGCCCCACCTCCAGCCTGCCTTGAGGAGTGAGCCATGAGACTTCCTCCTGAAGGGATTAGCCCTAGAGTGATTAATTCTGTTTCACCAGATGAAACTGCAAATGAAGGCCCTGAAGCAAATGGCTTGGAAGAGATTTCTAATACTTTTCATGACCCACCCCACCACCCCTCATTTCTTCTAGACCTATAACTAGACTAAAGTCCCAACAGGCTGCTAGAGGTGAGCTATGAAATATCACATGGCAGGAAGTACATTATACTCCAAAAGAACTGTGTGAGTTTTCCAATTTATATAGACCGAATTCAGGGGAATATATGTGGCAATGGATTTTAAGGGTGTGGGATAATGGTGGGAGGAATATAAGGCTGGGTCAGGCTGAATATGTTGATATGGGCCCACTAAGCAGAGATTCTGCATTCAATGTTATAGCTCGAGCAGTTAGACAATGTATTAACAGTTTGTTTGGACGGTTGGTTGAAACATGGATCAAAAGATGGCTGACATTACCTGAGGTTGAAATGCCAGAACTCCCCTGGTATAATGTAGATTAGGGATCCAGAGGCTTAGAGAGATTGGAATCTTAGAGTGGACTTATCATGCAAAGCCTACTCTTACACCCCAGGAATGTCCAGATGATGCACCTTTTACCAGGACAGTGAGAAATAAATTGGTGAGACTAACACCATCATCGCTGAAGAGCTCCGTGTTTGCACTTCTCTATAGACCAGATAGTACTGTAGGAACTGCTGTCACTGAGCTGGAATCCTGAAACACAGTAGGGATGATGGGATCCCAAGTTGGCAGAAGCCAGGTGGCAGCACTTAATTGCCAAAGACAAGGTAGACATGGCTATTATAATAGACAGCAAACTCATAGCAGGTATCAAAATTATATGGCTCACAGGGATTTGTGGCATTGGCTACTAAACCATGGAGTACCTAGAAATACAATGGAAGGGCAGTCTACTAAATTCTTGCTTGAGCTGTATGAACAAAAGAGTTCTAGGTCAAGTGAACAGAAGTGTAACCTGAGTT